>NC_142770.1:42098814-42398814 GCF_988280905.1 Pimephales promelas | reverse complement strand
TCCTAGGAATGACCAGAAGCCTCGAATTTAGTGATCTTAAGGAACGCGGTGGATTGTAGAGCGATAGAAGGTCCATTAAATACACAGGAGCTAAATCATTTAGGGCTTTATAGGTCAAAAGCAATACTTTGTAATTGATACAGAACTTAATAGGAACTTAATTAACTTAATAAATTTACACAATGTCCAAGATAAATTTCAGTCTGGGTTTCATAAAAAACATGCAACTGAGACTGCCCTCCTTAGGGTCTCTAATGATATTCTGATGGCTGCTGATGGAGGTAAATGTTCTGTGCTGGTTCTATTAGAACTAAGTGCAGTGTTTGACACTGTGGATCACTGCACTCTGATCAATAGACTGAAAACAACTGTGGGCATTACTGGATCAGCTCTGGATTGGTTTTCCTCCTATCTTACAGACCGGAGTTTCTCTGTATCCATAGGGCCTTATATGTCAGACTCTGCACCTTTATCCTGTGGTGTGCCCCAAGGTTCTGTGCTCGGCCCCCTGCTGTTTAGTCTATATATGCTTCCTCTCTGAAAGATTATTGCTAGTTTTGGAGAGATATCTTACCATTGCTATGCTGATGATATTCAGCTTTATTTATCTTTTAGCCATGATAGGCTGGATAAACTGTAACTGTTGCACAATTTCTTAGCCTCAATCAATAAATGGATGTCAGATAACTTTTTGCAGCTAAATTCAGACAAAACTGAGGTGCGGATTATGGCTCCTGATAACATTACTCCAATGATTAGGCAGGCCATTGGGGCTTTATCATCCTCAGATGGTGATGTGCTACGAAATTTGGGTGTCATTTTTGATAAATCGATGAGTTTTAGCAGTCATGTGAAATCTGTGGTTCGTTCCTGTTTTTTTCATCTCAGGAACATCGCTAAGGTTAGATCAGTGGTTTCTAAAGAAGAGCTGGAGATGCTTGTTCATGCTTTTATTTCCTCTCGTCTGGACTATTGCAATGCACTGTACACTTGCTTAAACAAATCCTCCATGGACCTTTTTCACATTCACTCTCCCGGTCGCTCCTTGAGGTCTTCAGGCCAAGACCTTTTTACTGTTCCTAGAACACGTCTTAAAACAAGAGGTGATCGTGCGTTTTGTGTGGTGGCTCCAAGGCTCTGGAACTCTCTTCCATTAGCCTTGAGAGCTTTGGAGTCTGTAGAAAATTTTAGTAAACACCTTAAGACACATCTTTTTAGACAAGCTTTTAACTAGCTATATGGTGTTGATGTAATGTGTGTTGTGGTTTTTATTTATTTTATTATTTGTTTTTTACTGTGAAGCACTTTGTGACCCTACATGTCTGTGAAAAGTGCTATATAAATAAAGTTTACTTACTTACTTACATAAGAAATATGATTTTCAAAAGACAAGTTGCGGTCTAGTACAACACCCAGGTCTTTTACTGTAGTGGATAAAGTAACAGGACAACCTTCTATATTAAAGTTGTAGTGTAAGAGGTTTTGTGTGTAGTTTTTTGGACCAATAAGTAATACCTCTGTTTTATCTAAATTTAATAGCAGGAAATTACGCGTCATCTAGCATTTTATATCTTTGAGGCACTCTTATCAATTTAGATGAGGTAGTGTTTTCATCTGGTTTTGATGAAATATATAATTGAGTGTCGTCAGCATAACAGTGGAAATTATTTCCATGTTTTCTTATAATATTACAAAATGGCAACATATATATTGAGAATAGCAGGGGGCCTAACACCGATCCTTGTGGTACTCCATAGTCTACTGATGTTATCTTCGATTTTACCCCATTTAAACAGACAAAATGATAACGGTCCGATAAGTACGATCTAAAACAGCTTAATGCCTGTCCTTTAACACCAGTGTAGTTTTGTAGTCGATCCAAGAATATTTTATGATCTATAGTGTCGAATGCAGCGCTAAGATCAAGTAGAACTAGTATTGAAATACAGCCTTGGTCAGAAGCTAAAAGTAAATCATTTGTAATTTTCACTAGCGCGGTTTCTGTACTATAATGCGGTCTGAATCCTAGATATCATTTTCTTGCAAAAAAGAGTACATTGAGCGGACACAACTTTTTCTAGTATTTTGGACATAAATGGAAGATTTGAAATGGGTCTGTAATTTGCTAGGTTATTTGGATCTAATGGCGGTTTCTTAATGAGAGGTTTTATTACTGCCAGCTTGAATATTTTTGGAACATGACCTAAAGATAAAGACGAGTTAATAATATTGAGGCTCTTCCACTACAGGTAATGGTTCTTTCAGTAATTACTGGGTATTGGATCTAATAAACATGTTGTTGGTTTAGATGCAATGATAAGTTTATTTAGCTCCTCCTGTCTTAGGCCCCGTCCACACTACTGCGTTTTCGTTTAAAAACGGAGACCTTTTGCTACGTTTGCACCTCCCGTCCACACTAAAACGGGAAAAACGAAGACCTAAAACGGAGAAGTTTAGAAACACTGCAGCTGCGTTTTGCGTTTTGAAACTCCGGAGGGCGTTTTAGTGTGGACGAGACAAAACGGAGGAGTTTACAAACGATGACGCAGAGGCTCACGCTCGGCTCTATGATTGGGTGTCATCAGTCATGACGTGTCCTTCCCTGATTCGCCAACCATTGTTTACACCGGCGCGCGCATGCCCAGTGTTGGTGAATGGTCACGTGATCTGCGTTTTCAGTCGTTTTAGTGTGGACGGAGATCAATTCTAATACGCAAACAAAACGCTGGTGTGGACGGAGATCGTATTCGTTTTAATTCTCCGTTTTTAAACGAAAACGCAGTAGTGTGGACGGGGCCTTATAGTTGTAAAGCGGTTTAGTTGTTCTAGAGGGGCCATAATTGAGGCTGAATCATAAGACACCATAGAGGACTGTACATTTATAATAGTGTTTCAGATGCTTTCTATTTTCTCATCGAAGTCATTCATAAAATCATTACTACTATATTGTAAGGGAATATTTTGTTCTGGTGATGTCTGTTTATTAGTTAGTCTAGTCACGGTGTTAAATAAAAACCTTGGATTATTTTGGTTATTTTCTATTAGTTTGTGGAGATGCTCAGCCCTGGCTGTTCCCTTTCGAAGGGAACTCAACAATATGTCGAATGACGCAATGGGGAACACCTCCGGCGTGACAGGTGTCTGAAATCAAATATCAACTCATAGTAATCAGGTTGACCGGCTACAGCCCGTGCATCATCAGCTTGAATGATGAGCGCGTCAAACTGGATCTATAAGAAGGGCGCCTTGAAACTGTGACAACATCTTTTCGTCTTCAGGGACTGTTTGTCTGTGTGATAGTATCAACGATTAAGCGCACAGAGACGTGGAGAAACACTTTGCGCGAGTGTGCCGACTTGTGTCCATATATTTGACACCGGTGGATTCACACGATCTGTGCGTGTTCTGCCTGAGAGAAGAGCACGCGCGGGAAGCTCTCGAGGGAGTTTTCTGCACGAACGGAGAGTTTTCCTTTCAGAACTCTCTGCTCTCGTCTGTCCCACTTCTCGAGGGAAGTGGGCGCGGCATCTGAACCCCACGGTCCGGTTCCCGCTCGGGCTGAGGCTCAGTGGCGGTTGAGCTCGTGGAGCTTTCAGATGGAGCTGGCAGATCGGGAGAGGGGCGTTAAGCTCGCGGATGATCTACCAGCTGACGAGGGGGAGTTACAGATTAATGTTGAAAATCTAAGAAGAGAGAAAAGGAGCGCTCTCTCTCTTTGGTGAATCTGTAACTGTTCTCTTCGGGCAGGGCAGGAGTTGGCTGTAATATATATATATATATATATATATATATAGAAAAGGATGTTAGTTTGGTTGAGACCGAACCATTTCAGCCCTCCTGCCAGTGTACGCTGAGCTGGTTGACATTATGGGGCGCGCCACAGACAGATTGCAGTTGCAGTGGAGGCGCGTCTGGGAGGAACCCGCTCATGGTATTTTGGATGGCTGGTTCCTCCCCACCCATAAGCCACCAGCCCGGATGAGCCTTCCATTCCTTTCCGATCACCATGCTGGGATCGAGAGGGTATGGAAGAATCCGTTCTCCTCATGTCTCTATCTGCATCAGCGGGCTATTTTCGCTGCTGTGGAGGGAGCCGTGGAGCACGGTATGTGTCGATGCCGCCAGTGGACGAGATGTTGGCTAACTATCTCGCCTCTGGTTGGTCCTCTTCACTAAGAGCTCTGACCCTGTCATCCAAGCTGCTCAAGACATCTTCATGCTTGAATGACAGAGCGTACACGGCAGCAGGTCAGGCAGGTGCGGTTCTGCACACCCTTGTGGTCCTCAGGCCTACCAGACTGATCTGCTGCGGGACTCCAGGCCACCAAGCAATCTGCTGTTCCGTCGGTGCTATGGTGGCCACGGAGAGACATCTGTGGGCCTCACCAGGCCTTCCTGGTTATGAGCTCCCACTTATTGTGGTCGCCAGGTTACAGGCCTCACCAGGCCTTCCTGGTTATGAGCTCCCATATACTGTGGTCGCCAGATTACAGGCCTCACCAGGCCTTCCTGGTTATGAGCTCCCACATACTGTGGTCACCAGGATACGAGCTCTCACATACTGTGGTCGCCAGGTTAAAGGCCTCACCAGGCCTTCCTGGTTATGAGCTCCCACACATTGTGGTCGCCAGGTTACAGGCCTCACCAGGCCTTCCTGGTTATGAGCTCCCATATACTGTGGTCGCCAGATTACAGGCCTCACCAGGCCTTCCTGGTTATGAGCTCCCACATACTGTGGTCGCCAGGTTACAGGCCTCACTAGGCCTTCCTGGTTATGAGCTCCCACACATTGTGGTCGCCAGGTTACAGGCCTCACCAGGCCTTCCTGGTTATGAGCTCCCATATACTGTGGTCGCCAGATTACAGGCCTCACCAGGCCTTCCTGGTTATGAGCTCCCACATACTGTGGTCACCAGGATACGAGCTCTCACATACTGTGGTCGCCAGGTTAATGGCCTCACCAGGCCTTCCTGGTTATGAGCTCCCACACATTGTGGTCGCCAGGTTACAGGCCTCACCAGGCCTTCCTGGTTATGAGCTCCCATATACTGTGGTCGCCAGATTACAGGCCTCACCAGGCCTTCCTGGTTATGAGCTCCCACATACTGTGGTCGCCAGGTTACAGGCCTCACTAGGCCTTCCTGGTTATGAGCTCCCACACATTGTGGTCGCTAGGTTACAGGCCTCAAAGGGGCATTCCTGGTTATGAGTTCCCACATACTGTGGTTGCCGGGTTACAGGCCTCACCAGGCCTTCCTGGTTATGAGCTCCCACTTATTGTGGTCGCCAGGTTACAGGCCTCACCAGGCCTTCCTGGTTATGAGCTCCCACACATTGTGGTTGCTAGGTTACAGGCCTCAAAGGGGCCTTCCTGGTTATGAGTTCCCACATACTGTGGTAGTCAGTTTAGGCCTCACCCAGCCTTCCTGAATGTGGGCTCCCACATGCTGCGGTAGCCAGACTACAGCCTCACCACCTTTCCTGAGCACTTTGCTCCCACTCTGTGGTCACCAGGCTTCAGGCTTCATTGGCCTTCCTGGTTGTGAGTTGTCACATGTCAGGTTGCAGGCTTCACCAGGCCTTCCTGAATGTGAAACCCCCACTTTTCGTGGTCGCTAAGTTGTAGTGGTGAGTCTTCACATGTCAGGCTGCAGGCCTCAGCGGCCTTCCTGAATGTGAGCTCCCCATGCATTGGGACTATCGGGTGTTAGGCCTTGTCAGGCCTTCCTGATTATGGGTTCCCACTTGTTGTGGCTGCCAGGTTACAGGCCTCAAGTTCGGCCTTCCTGAATTCAAAGTGAAGTACACGAACCCATACTTCACCTATTATTGTGGTCAATCACATGACTGGATGTCTTGTGTACTTTCTAAAATCCATTTCGTATGGTAAGGGTCACGCCCGGTATGCTTCGGTCCCTTCTTATGTGGCTCAGACCCCCGTCTTCCCTTGGGTCCCACTTTAAGAGGCGTCCTGTCACTTAAGTAGGCTACAGGGACGCCCTTCTCTGGCTAACTTCTGGAAGAAGTAGCTTCCACTTGGTGGAGTAAGCTCCCCAGGTTGTGGTCACCAAGCTGGGCCTCACTGACCTTCCTGAGTACGAGCTCCCACCCAATGTGGTCGCCAAGTTACAGGCCTTACTAGGCCTTCCTGGTCATGAGCTCCCACACACTGTGGTCGCCAGGTTACAGGCCTCAACAGGCCTTCCTGGTTATGAGCTCCCACATATTGTGGTTGCTGGGTTACAGGCCTCACCTGGCCTTCCTGAATTCAGAGTGAAGTACACAAACCCATACTTCACCTATTATTGTGGTAAGTCACCCGACGAGATGTCTTGTGCACTTTTTAAAATCCATTTTTTTATGGTGAGGGTCACGCGCGGTATGCTTCGGTCCCTTCTTATGTGGCCCAGACCCCGGTCTTTCCTCGGGTCCCACTTTAAGAGTTCTTAAGAGCTAACTTCTGGAAGTAGCTCCCACTTGGTGTGGTTTTTCAGGTACACCAGGCTGGGTCTCACTGACCTTCCTGAGTACGAGCTCCCACCTGATGTGGTCGCCAGGTTACAGGCCTTACCAGGCCTTCCTGGTCACAAGCTCCCACACACTGTGGTCGCCAGGTTACAGGCCTCACTAGGCCTTCCTGGTTATGAGCTCCCACATACTGTGGTCGCCAGGTTACAAGCTCCCACATACTGTGGTCGTCAGGTTACAGGCCTTACCAGGCCTTCCTGGCCATGAGCTCCCACACACTGTGGTCGCCAGGTTACAGGCCTCAACAGGCCTTCCTGAATTCAGAGTGAAGTACACAAACCCATACTTCACCTATTATTGTGGTAAGTCACCCGACGAGATGTCTTGTGCACTTTTTAAAATCCATTTCTTATGGTGAGGGTCACGCGTGGTATGCTTCAGTCCCTTCTTATGTGGTTCAGACTCCAGTTCTTCACTTTGGGTCCCACTCTAGATGTGTCTTTGTCGCAATACATTACGACAGGCACTTCCCTTGTTCAAGCTATCTCCCACAACTGGTGGTTTTAGGTCTCATTAGACCTTTTTCGAAGGTAGCCCCACATTGTGGGTCAGTCAGGTTCTAGCCTCTGGCTTTCCTGAAGGATGAGCTTCCACATGCTGTGGTCGTTGGGTTTCAGGCCGCACAATGTACGGCCTTCCTGACATGAGCCCTCATGTTTCGGAGCTCCCCACACAGGGGGTCATCAGGTCTTAGGTCTCTTTGACCTTCCTGATTTTGATCCCTCTCTTACTTCCTCAGTGCTCAAAAGCGAGCACTGGGTGGAAACTCGTGGATTGAGTGTACGATTCCCGTTGTTTTGAGGTTGAGTCACACTCTCTGGAGGATCCCGTCTCTGTGATCCGAAACTCGATGGTTCTGCCAGCTTTGCGGGCCTTCAGTTTTTGGATGCCTTTCCTAGGCAATTTCCAGAGGCTCTGTCTTGGACGGACAGGCTATGGCCAGACTGTGTGTCTTAGTACGGATCACCAGGCCAGCCTGGGGGCATTTCAGGAGGAGTGTTCTTTTTTGAAGTTGTGGTCCTAAAGCCTTTGAGCTGGCCCAGATTTACCCACGTTATTACGTTCTGGTTTTTCTTGGTTCATTAGCTTGGGCTATGACCGGTAGGGAGTGCTGTCACTGACAGCCCGATGTGACATAGGGTGAGTGGTTTCAGTGTTCCTTGGAATTACTGGTTCTGACAGTTGTCACTGCCTTTTCGGCATGCACTCCCCTCAGCATGGCGGAGTGGGTATTTCGTTCCCCATTGCGTCATTCGACGTATTGTTGAGTTCCCTTCGAAAGGGAACGTCTCAGGTTACGACTGTAACCTATGTTCCCTGAGAACAGGGAACGAGACAATACGTCTCGTTGCCATGCCTCGGGGTCTGCCTGCAACAGTCCCTTCAGACGATAGGATTTCAGACGGTTTCAAGGCGCCCTTCTTATACATCCAGTTTGACGCGCTCATCATTCAAGCTGATGAAGCACGGGCTGTCGCCAGTCAACCTGATTACTGTGAGTTGATATTTGATTTCAGACACCTGTCACGCCTGAGGCGTTCCCCATTGCGTCATTCGACGTATTGTCTCGTTCCCTGTTCTCAGGGAACATAGGTTACAGATGTCTCAACCTGAGACGTTTTCTTCATTCTCTCTCTCTCTCTCTCTCTCTCTCTCTCTGCGCGTGTGCGGAAGTGAGCGTGGAAGGAGCGGGTTGTTGGAGTGAAAGTGTTCCTCTGTTTGACTGAGATTTCTTTACGGTTTTCTTTATTTATATATATTTTTTCTAGTTAGATAATAGTAGTTTAGGGTTTTCCCCCTGACTTCGGTCAGAGAGTGGGGATTATTGGGTTGGAAACGGGGGATCTCTCACGGTTAATAATCAAACATGGTTGTAAATGCATGCCTGAGGTCGCGGTGTCAGTGGAGGATTGCCTGATAGCCGTGAGTGCGGCGATCGGTGGTGCAAATATCAAATCAGCCTCCCGTATGAATAAAGCCATTGTTTTCTTTCTCAGTGAAAGTCAAATGGTGGACGAATTGATTGAAACTGGTTTGGTAATTAAGGACAATTTTGTGCCGGTATTGCCTTTGTCAAGCCCGACCAAGAAAGTTATTTTATCAAACATACCGCCGTTTGTTAAAAACGAAAAATTAGAACAAATACTTCAGAGGTATGGTAAACTAGTGAGCACTATTAAAATGATCCCTCTTGGATGTAAAAATCCCGAGATTAAACATGTTATGTCTTTCCGGCGTCAGGTTTTAATGATTTTAAACTCTCAGAGTGATCCATTAAATCTGTCCGTGAAATTGAGCATTGATGGCAAAGACTACACTGTTTTTATTAGTTCGGAATCGATGAAATGCTTTGTGTGTGGTGAGTTTGGACATGTCAGACAAACTTGTCCTGGGCGAGACAGGCCAGCTGGCGAGACAGGCCAGGGCGAGACAGTTCTCCGCATCTCTGCAGATGCGGAGAACAGCGAGAGGGCGGCCGACGCAGATGTTGCTGCGACAGCTGTGGCGTCAGAACCACGGCCGGACGGAGCGATCTCTGCGGCCGGTGACCTGGCCGAGGAGGGACCGGTGCTGGGAGCCTCTGGAGACGGCTGTTGAGGAGGAGACCGGCCCGAGTCATGCTCCCACTGTAACGCAGACAGAGTCGGGCTCGGGACAGGTGTGTTTGCCGGTGTTACGGATTAAATGGTGACCGTGTTAACTGGTGACCAACTTCCTGTTCAGATCACCCGCTGCAGATGTGCGAAGATCGTAGATTCGTAGGAGCAGATTCGTCGATTCTGAAAGCTCAAACTGACGCGACATGAAGCTGTCTAATAAACGCAGACTTGCTCTTTACATGCCTTTCGTATTCTTGTCAAGATGACAAAAGTATTGCTATGATCTCAATTCATCTTGATCTCTATATCATCTTTCTACGGGTTTCGAACGCGCGCAGAACACCGTGGCAAACATGCTTTCTCACTACTACCTTTTTTTTGCAGTCTCGGCGTCACTTTAAGCAGGTGTATGAATCAAAACATTGTGTCCGTGTTAGCTTGTGACTCTTGTGTGTTTCTTACTTCAAAAACTCATCATGGTGTTATTTTACACATTTTATACATGGTGTATGATTTTAAAGCACATACGGACTCTAGTCTGACGATCACGATGGAACATAATTGAGACTAACTGACTACAGGTCTATACAACTGCAATGGTTAAACTGGTTATTAATGAAAACATGGTTCTGTGTCGTCAGATGTCTCAGGTGATGAATATAATAACGTTTTTTTTTTCATGTTGCTGTCCACGTTACTTTAGCCTAAAACTAATTTAGAAATATACGTGACTTTATTACTTTGTCGTTGTACTCCTGAATTAAATGTTAAACACATTGTAGATGCTTATAAAGATTACATTGTAAAGGTGAGTTACCTTGTCAGCTGTGATTGAAGCAGTTTTTGGAATGTTAACTTTATTGTCAGGTAAACATGTTATTATTAGGGCTGTGCAAAAATTAATTGCGATTAATCGCATCCAAAATAAAAGTCTGTGTTTACATAATATATTTGTGTGTGCTGTATATAATTATTTTGTATATATAAATACCTATGCATGCATGTATATTTAAGAATTATTTGCACTTAAATTCTGTATATGAAGAGTTCAGATGCAAAAGCCTCTAAGTGCCATTTGAAATTTTCTCCTAGAATGATCATTTTTATCAAGCTTATATATTTAAGTTCAGTAATTTCACTTAAATGACAATTAATAGTTAATCTTCATTGCAATTTAAGTGAAATTACTGAACTTAAATATACAGGCTTGATAAAAATGATCATTCTAGAAGAAAATTTCAAATGGCACTTAAGGCTTTTGCATCTGAACTCTTCATATATATATAAATACATAATCTAAATTATATAAATATAAATATTTAATATATGAATAACACATTTTCTTAAATATTTACATGCATGTGTGTGTATTTATATATAAAAAATAATTGTATAGACCATTTCACAAGATGTAAACAAGACTGGTCCAGAAACACTTCCTGTTTCAGTTTGTAACTGTTTTCTTTATTTCACATGTAAAGAAAACATCTTAAAGATGTTTGTTTAACTTTTTGATTCAGTTTTAAATGTTCTGTTGGTTGTATTTTATCCCAGCTTTTTTGTAGTGCTTCTGGACCAGTGTTGTTTACATCTTGTGAAATGGTCTATATGTAAACACAGACTTATTTTGGATGCGATTAATCGCAATTAATTTTTGCACAGCCCTAGTTATTATTGTATGTAAACAATTTAAAAAATGTGTACAATTGATTACAAGCATTTATTAAAGTACCTTTTTTTTGGACCCTCCGTCTAGGTCAAACAGCCTACTTTGTTTCACGGACACACCTGTATTAATCTTATTTTTCTTTCTTGGCAAAACAAAAATTATTTATTTTGTTATAAGGGGGAAAACCCCGATTATATAAGCTAACTATCAAAATATAACAAATCCCAACTGAAAATGGAATCAGTCTGTCAAAACAGGTGCTCGACTGATTATGACCATATAGGCTACTCAATCACAGGGCATGGTTGTGGAATTTTAAAAAAAGTAATGGCATTATGACAACTGCGGTGTTTGTCATTATGTTTCGGTGTTTGTCATTGTTTATTTCAGAAGACAATATGAAATCCATAGTTTTTTTTGTCTCATTTCTTTCACCCTTAATTGCTTGTTGACTATTTAATGTATGCAGCTTTACATCACACTATCTTCAAGTGCATGAGTCATTACCTGAATGTACAGTCCGAACCTGATTTTTGTGAGTATCAGAGTGCTGATAGGGCCCATATGGGTGTTGACGGTGCACCCTTAGTTTGTGCCCTACACTGACCGCATATTCTGCATATGGGAAAAGTGGTAGTCGGTGCAGTAAAAGCTGTACATGACGCTTTGATTTAAATGGAATCATAAAATTGCTGCCTTTGATCAACAACAAATTTTACCTAAATGGCCTGAGTAAGCTTTTTCCCACCAGGAATAAAAAATTATTAATTGTGAGTAAATAGAAATTGGATCATGTAAATAGAAATTGATCAAAAAACTGTCTGAAATCTGAGAGAAAAATGTACAATTACTCTTTTGTTCAGTTCAATAAATAACCTTTCTTTCATAGGTTCCACATAAGGGGGGAAAACATAACGATGCAGTCTGGCACACATTCTTACTCCTGCCCTGTTATGCCTTCTCCTGGTCCATCTATGACTCTCCTTCTTAACCTATTCTTGTCTCTTACTCAGATGTTTCTCTCTCTGCTTCTCTGTGTTGTATATCCATGCTTATCAGAAACAATTCAGACACTGTGTGTGTGTGTGTGTGTGTGTGTGCGTGCGTGCGTGCGTGCGTGTGTGTGTGTGTGTGTGCGTGTGTGTGTGTGTGTGTGTGTGTGTGTGTGCGTGCGTGTGTGTGTGTGCGTGCGGCCAAGAAATGTGAAGAACTTCAACACCTGACATTTATGTTTGGGAATATATTTTAGACATACTAACAGTTAGTAAAACAAATGTGTTTATAGAAATAAAGATATGTATGTATTATTTTTATTTATAGTTTTCAAATATATATTTTTATAGACCTATTGAACGCAAAAGTTAATGTAAAAGTATTATGTGGACAACAAGTGACATTTACATTTCATTCAGGATTACAATGACATACAGTCACGTATGTTTGTAAATTAGTTTTAGGATAAAATAACGCAGACAGCAACATGTAAACAAACAAAAAAACTATGTTATCACCTGAGACATCTGATGACACAGAACCATGTTTTCATTAATAACCAGTTTAACCATCGCAGTTGTATACAACTGTAACGTTAGTCAATTAGCCTCAATTATGTTCCATCGTGATCGTCGGACTACAGAGTCCGTATGTGCTTTAAAATCATACACCATATAGTATAAAATGTGTAAAATAGCGCCATGATGAGTTTTTGAAGTAAGAAACACACAAGAGTCACAAGCTAACACGGACACAATGTTTTGATTCATACAGCTGCATAAAGTGATGCCGAGACTGCATTAAACAGGTAACGTTAGCTAGCACTGAGAAAGCTTAACATGTTTGCCACGGTGTTCTGCGCGCGTTCGAAACCCGTAGAAAGATGGTTTTGTTTTGTTTTTTTGTTTTTGAGATCATAGCAATACTTTTGTCATCTTGACAAGAATACGAAAGGCATGTAAAGAGCAAGTCTGCGTTTATTAGACAGCTTCATGTCGCGTCAGTTTGAGCTTTCAGAATCGACGAATCTGCTCCTACGAATCTACGATCTTCGCACATCTGCAGCGGGTGATCGAACAGGAAGTTGGTCACCAGTTAACACGGTCACCATTTAATCCGTAACACCTGTTCCGGCAATGTCTGAAAACGAGTTTTTTTTTTTTTTGTTGGAACACAAACAAAGCCTGATGGAATTGAGAACGATACAATTAACCCTACCGATGATTCTTTAAAACCAAGTAAAGAGGATATTTTATCTCAAGAATCTGTGGATTTAATGGATGACTCTGACAATGAACATGACTACACAGAGATGATGGGAAATGACGCGGAGGATTCGGAGTTCGTCTCTGGTAAGACAAAACTTTACTCCACTCAGCAGATTAATCACTTTTTAGATACAACGAAAGGACACCGTAAACCGAAAATTGAGTTATATTTTCCAGACTTAAAATTATTTTTGTTGTCTGGTTCCATGACGATGAGAAAAGCTTCCTTGGAAGAGCTTGACAAACCCAAACGGTACCGTCTTAAGAAGCTTCTTAGCAATGTCAGAAGTTGAACTCACAAGGTAAAAAATGACTAGATTTTGGTTACCTAAAAGTCGATTATTTGTATTGAGTGTTTTTCTTATATTTCTTTTCATGACACCTTTGAGGATTAGTTCATTGAACGTTAATGGGTGTCGTGATGCGATTAAAAGGGCTAGTCTTTTTGATTATATAATGATGAAAAGCGCTAGTGTGGTGTTTCTGCAGGAAACGCACACAGATGAGAACAATCAGATACAGTGGCAGAGTGAATGGAAGGGTCAGGCTATCTTGAGTCATGGGTCTAATGTCAGTGCAGGGGTGGCTATACTGCTGACACATGAATGTAAAGAGCAACCTGTTAATGTGCCTGAAATCATTTCTGGTCGTTTACTGAGAGTTGATATAACTGTTCAAGGTAATAATTGTTCTTTTGTCAATGCACCCAATATTGGGTCAGAACGTGTTGAATTTAAAAAAAACAACTTAAAACTGCTCTAAGTGACGTCTCTCATTTTAGGGCTGGGCGATATATCGAACGATATTGTTATGCGCATCTAATCAGTAAAGCCGGTTCCTTGATTAGCAGTAAATCTCCTTCACATGCTTTCAAATGGACGATATGAGTGTTAAAGTTAATGAGATAATTAAGTGATTAATTTAGTGATGATTGAGCATTATTGAAGACACCTGATGATCACAAGCAGAATCACTGAAGGACAAAATCACAAATTGTAAGCCACCGTTATGGAGATCAGTGTCTGCTTTAGTTGGGCTCTTGACACTTTTACTTTCACTTTAAACTTTGTTTGACTGCTGTTATTACTTTATAACAGTCAAATAAGACATCTTTGATCTTATAGTGTTGGTTATGTTTTGACATAATCATGCTGTGATCTGTAAAATGAAACTTTTCAGATGATTTGTATTAACTTGTTAGCAACATTTTAGTGATTGTATGGCATATCTGTATATTTCTTATAACCTAAAATAATTAATAAATATTATTCTGATCGAATCACTTTCATGCTTATTTAGAAACACAGAGATCAATAATCAGCCTGTCTATCTCAACTGTGGTGGCGATATTAATCATTGTTGCCACCCATCACAACTCATTAATGTCTCCCATCATGCATTGCGGTTTGAATAAATTATGATCTGAATTGTCGATGTAATTTACTTTTCCTACTTGAATATTCTACTCGTCACCGTTGTTGAGAAGCATTGACTGAATCTTGAGGTCTGTGTGCCTAAAGGAAAGATTTTTTTCTTTTAAGCAACTTTTGAGAAAACTGTCTATTATTTTTAACATTCTGGACATTTATTGAGAATCTAAGTCATACACTAAGCAACAGAATAAGTTATGTGTTATAAATTTTATAAATACATTTTATTATAAATTTTATTATAAATTATATATATAATAAGATAAATTTCAAATGATAAACGTCATTATATAGCCACAATCATTTTATTATTGTTTATTTTTGTTCATCTGATAGATATAACTCAGATGCAACAGCAAATAAAAATATAAAGTTAATATTATAAGGGTGAAGACCCCAACTAAAGCAAACACTCATCTCCATAACGGTGGCTTAAAATTTTAGATTTTTTCCTTGTGATTCTGCTTTAGGTGTCTTCAATAATGCTCAATCACTCATTTAATCACTTAATTTCATTAACTTTAACACTCTTGAGTTTGGACTCATACACTCCAGGTGTGTTAGTTTAACACGGGAGATTTCGTCGTGACGAAGAGCCGTAGTTCACTGACCAGCTGAGCCATATCGCATTAAATATCGATATCGATATGTCCTCGATATTAACGCGATATGGCTCAGCTTGTCAGTGATCTACGGCTCTTTGTAGTGAATGCCGCTCCATCTGAAAGCAGGTGAAGGGGATTTACTGCTAATCAAGGAACCGGCTTTACTGATTAGATGCGCATTCAATATCGTTCGATATATCGCCCAGCCCTAATTAAGTTGGCTTGAGAAAGCCAACTTACTGAAATCCTATTTAAACTTAATATTATTAGTGGTGCTTGCTGAAAGCAAGGCAACACTATTACTATTGTGTTTTTTGAGTCGGCCCAAAAGTTTGGCACGCTACTCCTCCCGCAGTTTTTGTCACACACCCATGAATGAGGTCTCAAAACGTGCGGAATATTCGGGAATGGTGTGCTATGACTTTTCTAAGCGATCGGGGGTACGATGTTCGCCCGAAGGGCGAACTAATTTCCCAAAAATCCCATAGACTTAACATTGCGACAAACTTTGACGACTCATAGCTCCGAGCGAGGATTTCACAGAAGCCTGCGATTTACCACATTTGAAGAGGCTGACAGGCTCTGTAAGAACATACCTCACAATGGGGTAAAAGTTGCACCCCTGGGGAGCAGGAGCTGCCCAAATTTTCCCCATAGACCCCAATGTTATTTATTATTAGTGGTGCTTGCTGAAAGCAAGGCAACACTATTACTATTGTGTTTTTTGAGTCGGCCCAAAAGTTTGGCACGCTACTCCTCCCGCAGTTTGTCACACACCCATGAATGAGGTCTCAAAACGTGCGGATCATTCGGGAATGGTGTGCTATGACTTTTCTAAGCGATCGGGGGTACGATGTTCGCCCGAAGGGCGAACAAATTTCCCAAAAATCCCATAGACTTAACATTGCGACAAACTTTGACGACTCATAGCTCCGAGCGAGGATTTCACAGAAGCCTGAGATTTACCACATTTGAAGAGGCTGACAGGCTCTGTAAGAACATACCTCACAATGGGGTAAAAGTTGCACCCCTGGGGGGCAGGAGCTGCCCAAATTTTCCCCCATTGACCCCAATGTTATTTAAAATTTCTAGTATAGCATTATACTATTCCAGGAAAAAGTTTGGCGCACTCCTACGTCCACAGTTTTTGTCACAGACCCATGAATGAGGCATCAAATCGTGCGGCCTATTGAAGAGAAGTGTCCTATCACTTTTATCAGAGATCGGGGGTACGGTGTTCGACCCAGGGGCGAACAAATTTCCAAAAAATCCCATAGACTTAACATTGAGACAAACTTTGACGACTCATAGCTCCGAACAACGATTTCGGAAAAACGTGTGATTTGCCACATTTGAAGAGGCTGGCAGCCTCTGTAAGAACATACCTCACAATGGGGTAAAAGTTGCACCCCTGGGGGGCAGGAGCTACCCAAAATTTTCCCCATTGACTTACTATGGTGAAGGATGTCCCATCAAATGCATGTGTTTTTCCTACTATGGTAAATTGGATAGGGATTTTGTATTGAACATAGCTCTGGATCATAGTGTCATAGAGACAAGGGGGCGGGCTCATTTTACTCAGACGACCAATCAGTCTCTCAGGATCATTGTGAAGCTATCAAGCCACGCCCTAGCAACCATATAGAGCACCTTAGCAACAACTCCCATAGACTTCCATTGAAAGAGATCAAAGGGATATCTCCGGATTGAAGTGTCATAGAAACACAAGGGTGGTCTCGTTTGACTCGGGGTAGCAAACAGCCAATCATGAATCACCTCAACAATTTCTGGCCACACCCTAGCAACCATTATCGAGCACCTTAGCAACCAAATTTTAAAGAGGGATATCTTCCATTCTGAATGTCATACAGGCTTGGGAGTTGTATTATATCAATTATACTGACAAGCAGCCTTTGGAGATTTATGATTGGCAGCTGCCAAGCCACTCCCTAGCAACCAAAAAGAGTACCCTAGCAACCATTTTGCAAGGCCTACATCTCTGCATCAGAACATCGTATAGAGATGGGGGTTGGTTTATACATTCACATTGACTTTGGAGCTTCATGATTGGAAGCTGCCAAGCCACTCCCTAGCAACCAAACAGAGTACCCTAGCAACCATTTTGTAACAGCTATATCTCAGCATCAGAACATTGTATCACGATGGGGGTTGGGTCTTTTGACTCATGCTAGCACATAGAACTTTCAAAATGCTAAACATGCTAGCTGTGAATAGCTACATGCTAATATTGATTAGCTAAGTGCTAAATCATGCCATGAACAATATAAAAACTCTATAATAACCATATGTGAACACTACCAACCACCTAGTAATACCATAGCAACTAACCAGAATACCCTAGCAACAACCTAACAACACCATAGCAACCACCCAGAACACCCTAGCAACCGCATAGCAACACCCTAGCAACCACCTAGAAACTATCCAGAACACCTTAGCAACACCCTAGCAACCA
This sequence comes from Pimephales promelas, assembly GCF_988280905.1. Classification (NCBI taxonomy): domain Eukaryota; kingdom Metazoa; phylum Chordata; class Actinopteri; order Cypriniformes; family Leuciscidae; genus Pimephales; species Pimephales promelas. The sequence continues at coordinate 42,381,245 of NC_142770.1, read as the reverse complement.
CCTAGCAACACCCTAGCAACCACCCCAAACACCATAGCAACCACCTAGCAACACCTTAGCAACCACCCAGAACACCCTAACAACCACCTAGCAACACCATAGCAACCACCGAGCAACACCCTAGCAACTGCCTAGCAACCATCCAGAACACCTTAGCAACACCCTAGCAACCACCTATCAACACCCTAGCAACCACCCAGAACACCCTAGCAACCACCTAGCAACACCCTAGCAACCACCCAGAACACCCTAGCAACCACCTAGCAACACCTTAGCAATTACCGAGCAACACCCTAGCAACCGCCTAGCAACCTTCCAGAACACCTTAGCAACACCCTAGCAACCACCTAGCAACCACCCAGAACACCCTAGCAACCGCCTAGCAACACCCTAGCAACCACCCAGAACACCCTAGCAACCACCTAGCAACACCTTAGCAACCACCAAGAACACCTTGGCAACCACCCAGAATACCCTAGCAACTGCATAGCAACCACCCAGAATACCCTGACAACCAACTAGCAACCACCCAGAACACCCTAGCAACCGAGCGGTGAGTTTTGCCACTGCAAGCACCACTTCACATTTTCCTCTGGAAATGTACATTCTAGTTCTTCTTCTTATTTTTCTTACCCAAAATTTTCTGACTGCTACTCCTCCTAGAGCTTTAACTCTACAAACTCCAAACTCGGGTCAGACCTTCAGACTGTTCTGACTCGAGTTGCTATATCTTTTTAGACTGATTCGACTTTCAGATTTCTTAAAAATTAATATTAAAAATCATAAAAATCCCATTGACTTTCATTGCAGCATGGTCAAATTGAGCCAAGACTACGGTGGCCCAATAGCGTACAACAAAAACTCAAATCTAAATTCCCTGAAGCCCTAGACTCAATTAAACTAATATTCTATATGAACTAATGAACTATCTATCTATCTATCTATCTATCTATCTATCTATCTATCTATCTATCTATCCATCTTTCTTTCTACGTAACTAATCTATCCATCTTTCTTTCTTTTTTACGTAAATAATCTATCCATCTTTTTCTTTCTTTCTTTCTTCCTTCCTTCCTTCTTTCTACCTTATCTATCTATCTATCTATCTATCTATCTATCTATCTATCTATCTATCTATCTATCTATCTATCTATCTATCTATCTATCTATCTATCTATCTATCCATCTTTCTTTCTATCAAATCTATCCATCTTTCTTTCTGACAAATCTATCCATCTTTCTTTCTATCTAATCTATCATTCTTTCTACCTAACTAATCTATCCATCTTTCTTTTTAACTAATCTATCCATCTTTCTTTCTATCTATCTATCTATCTACCTAATCTTTCTTTCTATCTTTCTTTCTAACTAATCTATCCATCTTTCTATCAAATCTATCCATCTTTCTTTCTAACAAATCTATCCATCTTTCTTTCTAACAAATCTATCCATCTTTCTTTCTTTCTTTCTTTCTTTCTTTCTTTCTTTCTTTCTTTCTTTCTTTCTACCTTATCTATCTATCTATCTATCTATCTATCTATCTATCTAATCTTTCTTTATTTCTTTCTTTCTAACTAATCTATCCATCTTTCTTTCTAACTAATCTATCGTTCTTTCTTTCTACATAACTAATCTATCCATCTTTCTTTCTAACAAATCTATCGTTCTTTCTTTCTACCTAAGTAATCTATCCAGCTTTCTTTCTAACAAATCTATCGTTCTTTCTTTCTACCCAAGTAATCTATCCAGCTTTCTTTCTAACAAATCTATCCATCTTTCTTTCTAACTAATCTATGCATCTTTCTTTCTAACAATTCTTTCTTTCTCTTTCTTTCTTTCTTTCTTTTTTTTCTTTCTAACTAATCCTTTTTTCTTTCTTTCTTTCTTTCTTTCTTTCTTTCTTTCTTTCTTTCTTTCTTTCTTTCTTTCTTGATGCTAATAACATGATAATCATGCTAGCTTTATGCTAATCATGTTAGCTTCTTGTTAAAAACATGCTAGCATGATGCTAGCTACATGCTAATCATGCTAGCATGATGCTAGCTACATGCTAATCATGCTAACATGATGCTAGCTACATGCTAATCATGCAAGCTTCTTGCTAAAAACATGCTAGCATGATGCTAGCTACATGCTAATCATGCTAGCATGATGCTAGCTACATGCTAATCATGCTAGCTTCTTGCTAAAAACATGCTAGCATGATGCTAGCAACATGATAATCATGCTTGCATGATGCTAGCTACATGCTAATCATGCTAGCCTCTTGCTAAAAACATGCTAGCATGATGCTAGCAACATGCTAATCATGCTAGCATGATGCTAGCTACATGCTAATCATGCTATCTTATTGCTAAAAACATGTTAGCATGATGCTAGCAACATGCTAATCATGTTATTATGATGCTAGCTACATGTTAATCATGTTAGCATGATGCTAGCTACATGTTAATCATGCTAGCTTCTTGCTAAAAACATGTTAGCATGATGCTAGCAACATGCTAATCATGCTTGCCAGATGCTAGCTACATGCTAATCATGCTAGCATGATGCTAGCTACATGCTAATCATGTTAGCTTCTTGCTAAAAACATGTTAGCATGATGCTAGCAACATGCTAATCATGCTAACATGATGCTAGCTACATGCTAATCATGCTAGCTTCTTGCTAAAAACATGCTAGCATGATGCTAGTAACATGCTAATCATGCTAGCTTCTTGCTAAAACATGCTAGCATGATGCTAGCAACATGTTAATCATGCTAGCATGATGCTAGCTACATGCTAATCATGCTAGCTTCTTGCTAAAAACATGCTAGCATGATGCTAGCAACATGCTAATCATGCTATTATGATGCTAGCAACATGCTAATCATGCTAACAACATGCTAATCATCTTAACTACATGCTAATCATATTAGCATCAAGCTAGCTACATGCTAATCATGTCAGCTTCTTGCCAAAAACATCTATTTATCTATCTATCTATCTATCTATCTATCTTTCTAACTAATCTATCTTTCTAACTAATCTTTTTTTCTTTCTTTATTTATTTCTTTCTTTCTAATTCCATCTTTAAAACTTCATTCAAACTTCAAGATTCTTCAAACACTCTGGTCCGGCTTTCTCAAGCCAACTTAAAGTTTGTGTCATCAAACTTTTTTTTCTAGTTTTGACATTGGTTTTGTGTCTCTGGATCAGGAAAAAGCATTTGATCGGGTCGATCATGGTTTCCTGGTTAAGTGCCTTGAGGCTTTTGGTTTTGGTCCATCTATTATTGCTTATATTAAACTATTGTATACCGACACCTACAGCATGCTGAAAATTAATGGTACCATTACAAGACCTTTCAGAGTAAGCAGAGGCATAAGGCAGGGGTGTGGTCTCTTAAGTATCCTGTATGCAATTGCAATTGAACCTTTTTTGGTAGCACTGAGAAACAAGTTATGTGGCATATCTACAGTGTGTCCGTCCACCTCAGACCTGAAAACTGTTAAGCTTAGTGCATATGCTGATGATGTCACTGTTTTTATTAGATTTGCTCAGCATGTCAGGATTTTGAGAGAATATTTGGAGGTTTATCAAAAAGCTTCCTCATCTCGAATTAATTGGCAAAAGTGTGCATCCTTTTTACTGGGTGAATGGGAGAATGGAGGGCCTCCAGTGCTTCATCAGAACTGTTCCTGGAGTCTAGAGGGATTTAAAGTGCTGGGAATTTTCCTTGGGACTGATCAATATATTCAGAAAAACTGGGATGGAATGTTTGAGAAAGTTTCTGGGCGTATATACAAAGATGGAGATGGATACTAAAGCAACTGTCATATAGAGGAAGAGTGCTCATTATTAATAATTTAGCAGCTTCCATGATGTGGCATCGTTTGAATGTGCTTGACCCACCAAAAGATTTGTTGCAACGTCTGCAGAAGACTTTTGTTGAATTTTTTTGGGATGGTTACCATTGGCTTCCCCCAGCAATTCTGTATTTGCCGGTCAATGAAGGGGGTCAAGGGTTGATTGATTTGGCTGCCAAGGTTAAAGCTATGAGGTTAAAGACTGTTCAGAGCCTGCTCTACCCTGCAGATTTTAGGCCATGGATATCGTTTGGTCTGGCACTGCTCAGAACTTTTGGTGGGTGTTGTCTTGATAGGCAGTTGTTTTTAATGTCTTCCTATGATGGAAAGTTTTTACCTGATGTAAAATTGTATACTTCTGTGTTAAACTCCTGGACATGTGTTAAATTGATTAGAAATGAAATGAATCATTTTGGCCTCGAATAACTCTATATTGGGTGGTAACGTTTGTACATCTAATACAATGGTTAAACATTTTTTTGAAAAAAAGCTGACTAAAGTTTTTGACTTGATTGATACCTTGTCTAAAAAATGGAGGCCAATTATAGAGATTGCTAATCAGGCTGGTATTAAATCAGTCAGGACGGTGGAAAGGCTCGTTGGTGGTTTGAAAGCATCTTTTCCCTCCACACTGTTTGTTAACAGTTTTCTGTCTGGAGGTCCTTCTGAAGTTTTGTTTCCTAAGATATTAATTTCTTCCAAGGTTGGTTTTGAAGATAATCATCTAGGAAAGCTGCTGACATTTAACAGGTTACAAGAGCTTGATTTTCAGATGGTAGGAAAAAGAGACCTATATCAGTTATGTGTTAAAGTAGATTATTTTGAGAATATTAAAGACAGGGATGATACAAAATGGAGAGATTTTTTTAACAGTTCCTGCAACACTTTCTCCTTCATGGAGGCTTTTTTATAAGGGTCCACTACCTAAACGATCTGGGGACCTACAGTGGAGGTTACTACATTGTGCACTACCTACTAATTCTCATGTTTCTAAATTTAATTTGAATGTACTGCCGTTTTGTTTTTTCTGTTCTGAACCTGAATCTGTGTTTCATGTTTTTACTGAGTGTTCTAGATTGGCTCCATTATTTATGCTGCTCGAAAGACTTTTTGGGAATTTAGGCTTTGTTTTCAACAAGACACTATTTATATATGGTTGCAAGTATTCAAGAGCGCACCGACAGCAGTGTACTGTAGCAAATTTTATAACTGGACAAGCCAAGTTAGCCATCTGGAAGTCTTGCAGACTGGCAGCTGAAGGGCGAAATGTAGATGTTGTTCTGCTGTTTATTGCTTTGGTGGAATCCAGGATAAAAGTGGAACATAGATTTTTTCAAATGACAAATAACTTGCTTTAGTTTGAGTTTATATGGGGTATAAATGGAGCTTTACTCTCATTTTCTGAGGAAGGAGGAATAATGTTTAATTGGTGATGTATGATGGTTATGTTGAGTGATTTTTATTTTTTATTGTTATTGTTTTTTTGTTTTTTGTTTTTTTATTATTATTATTATTTTTTTTTATATATTATTATTATTATTTATTTCATTATTATTAATGTGGTGGTTTTTTTTTTGCAATATAATGTGTGAAGTATAATGAAGTGTTCGGTTTTAAGATGTTTTAATAAAGTGTGTTAAAAGTCAAAGTCTCTCTCTCTCTCTCTCTCTCTCTCTCTCTCTCTCTGTCTCTCTCTCTGAGCGCATGTTGGGAGTGAGTGTGGGCGGAGGCTGCGTGAGAGTGTGGTGCGAAACGAGTGAGTTTTTTCCTGTCTTTTTTCTCTTGCTGTGTTTGAGTATAAAGTTCTGGTTTGGGAGAATTTTTGGTTTTGAGTGTAGAAAGGAAAGGCTTTGTGTGAGTGTGAGGCTATAAGCTGAAACCGACGCCTGCCAGCGTTTGCTGGCCAGGTGTATAACACCGGCAATGGCGGTATCGGCGGCGTTAGACCCATTGGCGTTTGACAGACTCTCACGCAGGCACGGAATTAAAATCGTGCCGGTAATGGATTGCTCTGTTGAAGAGTGTAGTCTCGCGGTCGGAAAGGCCGTCGGGTATGAGAGTATCATGTCAGCGTCACAAATGAGTAGTGCGGTTGTTATTTTTCTTGACAGTATAGAGAAAGTGACTAGTGTGGTTCAAAGTGGGGAGGTAATAAAAGATACGTTTACCCCGGTAATTCCTTTGATTCAGCCAGCAAGGAAAGTCACGCTATCAAATGTGCCTCCCTTCATAAAAGATGATATATTGTTAACAGAATTATCAAGGCACGGAAAGGTAGTCTCCCAAATGAAAAAAATTCCTTTAGCCTGCAAATCGCCTTTGTTAAAACATGTTGTATGTTTTAGACGTCAGGTTCATATGATTCTGAAAAATGAAACAGATGAACTTAGTGTGGCTTTAAAATTTAAGATTGATGGGTTTGATTACATCGTGTTTGTTTCGTCTGAAACGATGAAATGTTTTGGATGCGGACGAGAGGGCCACATAAGACGTGCATGTCCAGAGAAGACTGAAACTGCTGATGCTGGCACTGCTGAGGATGGAGGTGTAGTTGGGGTGCAGGTACAGGAAAATGTGGTGGAGAGCGAGAAGGAACAGGTGAATGATATGGAGATAGAAGTGCCGGTTGAATGTAGTCAGGTGGTTGAGGCTGCAGAGGCAGTTCTAAAGGGAGGAGTGGACAGTGAGTCAGTCAATGAGGAGGACATTTTCAAAACTCCTAATATCAAGAGGAAAAGGGTCAGGACAAGGATGGGAAGAGCCAGTAAAAGTAGTGACAGTGATGGTAAACATGATGATAGTGCACATAGCACAGTGGATGATTCAGATGAGGCACCTGACTGTAAAAATAGAGCAAAACAGAGTGAATACTCATTTGTAAAAATCAGGGATTTTTTGCACAAAACTAAGAATGCAAAAAATGTACATGTTGTGGATTTTTTTCCTGATCGGAGATTGTTTATTGAGTCAGCTGGAGCATTAATGAGGGGTGAAGGAACTGAACAATTCACTGTCCAAGAAATGTACAGGCTTAAAAAGTTTGTTGCAAAATTGAGACAAGAGCTACATAATGAAAATGGTTTTGAAACAACATAATTCCATGTGTCCCTTTTCTTTTAATGATTTTTTGTGCCATTTCTTTTCATTTTTATTAATGAGTGCAATTAAGGTGGGCTCACTTAATATAAATGGTGCAAGAGATGTTCAGAAAAGGATGTTGATGTATGAGTTAATAAATCAAAAGAATATAGATGTAATGTATGTACAGGAAACTCATAGTGACTGCATGAATGCAATTGATTGGAAAAGGGAATGGGAGGGAGAAGTGCTCCTAACACATATGAGTTCTAACAGAGGAGGAGGGGCTGTTTTATTTTCAAAAAGGTTTTTGCCTGTATCATGTCAGGTGGAAGAGGTAATAGCTGGCAGGCTTTTGATAATACAGGCTACTTTTGAAAAGTGTAAAATGGTGTTTGTAAATGTGTATGCCCCTACGAAATTGTGTAGAACGAATTGGTTTTCTTAATAGTTTAAATACAACTTTACAGAGTTGTAAAACTGATATGTGTTTTTGGGTGGAGACTTCAACTGCACAGAAAATGATATGTTGGACAGGAACCATGTTGAGCCACATGCAGCTTCAAGCCGAGCTCTTCGTGAATTGATAGAGACACATACACTCACCGGCCACTTTATTAGGTACACCTGTCCAACTGCTCGTTAACACTTAATTTCTAAGCAGCCAATCACATGGCGGCAACTCAGTGCATTTAGGCATGTAGACATGGTCAAGACAATCTCCTGCAGTTCAAACCGAGCATCAGTATGGGGAAGAAAGGTGATTTGAGTGACTTTGAACGTGGCATGATTGTTGGTGCCAGAAGGGCTGGTCTGAGTATTTCAGAAACTGCTAATCTACTGGGATTTTCACGCACAACCATCTCTAGGGTTTACAGAGAATGGTCCGAAAAAGAAAAAACATCCAGTGAGCGGCAGTTCTGTGGGCGGAAATGCCTTGTTGATGCCAGAGGTCAGAGGAGAATGGCCAGACTGGTTCGAGCTGATAGAAGGGCAACAGTGACTCAAATAACCACCCGTTACAACCAAGGTGGGCAGAAGAGCATCTCTGAACGCACAGTACGTCGAACTTTGAGGCAGATGGGCTACAGCAGCAGAAGACCACACCGGGTGCCACTCCTTTCAGCTAAGAACAGGAAACTGAGGCTACAATTTGCACAAGCTCATCGAAATTGGACAATAGAAGATTGGAAAAACGTTGCCTGGTCTGATGAGTCTCGATTTCTGCTGCGACATTCGGATGGTAGGGTCAGAATTTGGCGTCTACAACATGAAAGCATGGATCCATCCTGCCTTGTATCAACGGTTCAGGCTGGTGGTGGTGGTGTCATGGTGTGGGGAATATTTTCTTGGCACTCTTTGGGCCCCTTGGTACCAATTGAGCATCGTTGCAACGCCACAGCCTACCTGAGTATTGTTGCTGACCATGTCCATCCCTTTATGACCACAATGTACCCAACTTCTGATGGCTACTTTCAGCAGGATAATGCGCCATGTCATAAAGCTGGAATCATCTCAGACTGGTTTCTTGAACATGACAATGAGTTCGCTGTACTCAAATGGCCTCCACAGTCACCAGATCTCAATCCAATAGAGCATCTTTGGGATGTGGTGGAACGGGAGATTCGCATCATGGATGTGCAGCCGACAAATCTGCGGCAACTGTGTGATGCCATCATGTCAATACGGACCAAACTCCCTGAGGAATGCTTCCAGCACCTTGTTGAATCTATGCCACGAAGAATTGAGGCAGTTCTGAAGGCAAAAGGGGGTCCAACCCGTTACTAGCATGGGGTACCTAATAAAGTGGCCGTTGAGTGTAGTTTATGTGATTTATGGAGAGAATTTAATAGTCATGTGAAGCAGTATACGTGGCTCCATACAAGAGACAATTTTCTTTCCATGGCAAGACTTGATCGTTTTTATTGTTTTAAACACCATGTAAATGTTGTGAAAAAATGTGAAATTGTGCCAGTTGGTTTTACTGATCATTTTTTGGTTTTATGTCAGGTGTTTATTGCAAATGTTAAGGTTAAAAGTGCGTACTGGCACTTCAATACTTCCTTGTTAGGCGATGTGAATTTTAAAGAAGTTTTTTGTTTCTTTTGGAGTCAATTCAAATTAAGAAAGCAAGAATTTAATGATTTGAGAGAATGGTGGGACTATGGAAAAATTGAAATAAAAATGCTTTGTCAACAGTATGCTTTCAATGTTTCTCGAGACATCACTCGACAAATGAGACTTTTGGAATCTGAAATTGTTAAATTACAAGCGTTGGCTGATGTTGAACCGAGACAAGCTGAGACATTGAAGTCCAAAAGGTCTCTTTTAGATAATATGCTTGGTATAAAGGCACAAGGAGCATTGATAAGGTCAAGACATCAGAATGTAACTGATATGGATGCTCCAACTAAATTCTTTTTTAGCTTGGAGAAAAAGAATGGACAATGCAGATATATTCACTCTTTGCAGTCAGAAAGTGGCCAGGAATTAACTGAAGTAAATGAAATAAGACAAAGAGCTGTAAGGTTCTATAAGGAGCTGTTCAAGTGTGAATATGAAGAGAATGTTCAGTTGTCTGCTGATTTTCTTGAAGGATTGCCCAGTGTTGCTGAAAACTCAAAGGCACATTTGGAAAGACCCCTGTCTAATCAGGAACTTTTGAATGCCCTTAAAGATATGAAGGGTGGGAAGTCTCCTGGTATTGACGGAATCCCTGTGGATTTCTATAAAGAGTTCTGGTCTGTGCTTGGTGAGGACCTACTAAGTGTTCTTAATGAGAGTCTGACGGAAGGCTCATTGCCTTTGAGTTGCAGAAGAGCTGTTATAACACTGCTTCCTAAGAAGGGCAGTTTACAGGAGATTAAGAACTGGCGTCTTATAAGTTTGTTATGTTCTGATATGAAGATTCTATCAAAGGCCTTGGCTAACAGACTGAGAGAAGTAATGAACCAAGTTGTTCATGTGGATCAGACGTATTGTGTGCCATGTAGATCAATTTTAGATAATGTTCATCTAATAAGAGATGTTTTGGATGTTTCTGTTTTTTTGGGGGTGGATTTGGGACTTATCTCGCTCGATCAAGAAAAAGCCTTTGACAGAATTGAACATCAATATCTGTGGAGGACTTTAGAGTCTTTTGGTTTTGGATTGAAATTTGTTAAAATGATTCGAGTGTTGTATCAGAGCATTGAAAGCATGTTGAAAGTCAATGGTGGTTTAAGCGCCCCGTTTAATATCGGTAGGGGTATAAGGCAAGGTTGTGCACTATCGGGAATGTTATACTCCCTAGCCATTGAACCTTTGTTAATTAAACTAAGAAACAAAATTGTGGGTTTGCATCGCACAGAGTTACAGCATCAGGTGTCAGCATATGCTGACGATGTTATAACAATAATTAACAGTCAAAAGGATATTGAAAATTTGGTGTCTGTTGTAAAGGCCTTTGGTTTAATATCGTCTGCTAGAGTAAATTGGGAGAAGAGTGATGCTCTGGCAATTGGAAAATGGGAGGAGGGTTTGCCAAAGTTACCTGGTGAGATGTTATGGAAAAGGGGTGGTTCAAATATTTGGGAGTATACCTGGGTGATGAAGCTGCACAACAGAAAATTTGGGAGGGAATTGTGGAAAAGATAGAGGGCAGACTTGGAAATGGAAATGGATCCATCCACAAATGTCTTTTCGAGGAAGAGTGATAAGTCATTAATAATTTAGTAGCCGCAACATTGTGGCATAAGTTGTCCTGTGTAGATCCACCTGTTGACCTTTTGCCAAAATTACAGACAATTTTGGTACATTTTTTCTGGGACAAACTACACTGGATTCCTCAAAGTGTGCTTTTTTTGCCCAGAGAGGAGGGTGGGCAAGGCCTGGTACACTTGCAAAGCAGGCTAGCGACTTTTCGCTTACAATTTGTACAAACGTTTTTGAAGGGGTCTGCGGATCTGGTGTGGAGAATGATAGCTAAAACAATCCTACAAAGGGTAGAAGGTCTTGGCATGGCTGCTGCATTGTTTTTAATGGACCACAAGAACATTTGCCTTAATGGACTACCATCTTTCTATCGTGGACTTTTTAAAGTTTGGAGACTTTATGTCATTCAAAGACTGGAGAAAACAGACTCTTTGTTTTGGTTGCTTGAAGAACCCTTGGTTAAAGGAGCTAGGCTCGATATAACAGGAGAGAGCACGATTGGTCTCACCCAGAGACTGTGCACTTCCAAAAAAGTTCAATTGAAGCATGTTATTGATGTGGCCGGGCCTGAACTGAATGACATAATGCTGTGGCTACTTTGCTGGGGCAGAGATCAATTTGCCAAACTGCAAAAATAATTGAACTTTGGAAGGAAAAACTAACACATGATGAATTAAAGCTGTTGAAAGGATTTAAAGATGGGTCTGTAAGTCTGGATGAGACTGATTCCTTTCCAAAACTTGGTCTTACACCAGATTTTAAAGATGCAACAGGTCCTTTATTGGATTTGAATGTTTTAACAGATTTAGACTTGACCATGCTAGGGGGTAAATTGATGTACAAATGTTTTGTGAAAGTGTATAATAAAACAATGTTAGATAAAAGAACTGACACAGTGTGAAGAAGTAAACTTGAAATAGATGATGAAGTAAAACCAGTGTGGAGGGCGCTGTATAAACCACCATTGATAAAAGGTGTTGGAGATTTACAGTGGAAAATTTTACATGGTGTTGTGGCAGTAAATGCTTTTATATCTATTATCAATATTTTAGGCCAGTTTTTTTTATAAATGTGGAGAGGTATTTACTCAAAGCACTTTTATTTTGGGAGCTGGCTATAGGCAGAATCAAAAGATGAAATGGCAGTTGATTAATTTTTTGGTAGGTCAAGCAAAACTTGCCATACTTATCACAAGAAGAAATACAATTGAGAAAACACATGGTCAGGAGCTTTTGCCTGTTTTCAAAGCTTTTGTAAAATCTAGAATCACAATAGATTTTAGGTATTATAGAGCAATGAATGATGTTGGAACTTTTGTACAACAATGGTGTTATAATGATGCTGTTTGTGCAGTGGAGGACGGAGAGTTGTGTTTTTTGATGTAATTTTTTTTGATGAATTGAAGTGATATGAATTAAAGTTATTTTATAAAAATCAAATCTCTCTCTCTCTCTGCTAATGTAGGTTAAGAACCTGTTATATGACAGATGAAGGTTGTTCTGATGTGACTTCAGCTCTGAAATCAAACCCGTCACACCTGAGAGAGCTGGACCTGAGCGAGAATAATCTAGGAAACACAGGAGTGAAAAACCTCAGTGATCTACTGATGAACCCACAATTCAAGCTGGAAAAACTACAGTTAGTGTCATTATACTGTACAGCAATTACAGTGCAAGAATCAAAATACTTAAAATCACTTCAACTGTTTAAACTACAACACATTAACATATATTTGTACAATTATTTTCACCTTAGTATTTTGTGATCTGATGAAATAAAGGTGAAGATCTCTCTTTCTCTGTCTGTTTTATTTGCTGATGAAGATGATGTGACTTTACAGAATAAAGAGTCTCTTATTTTCTTCATTCTCTCTCTCTCTCTCTCTCTCTCTCTCTCTCTCTCTCTGCTAATGTAGGTTAAGCTGCTGTGATATGACAGATGAAGGTTGTTCTGATGTGACTTCAGCTCTGAAATCAAACCCGTCACACCTGAGAGAGCTGGACCTGAGCGTGAATAATCTAGGAGACTCTGGAGTGAAAAACCTCAGTGATCTACTGATGAACCCACAATTCAAGCTGGAGAAACTACAGTTAGTGTTATTATACTGTGTAGTAATTACAGTGTGACTGAAGTTTATTTATTTGAAGACAGCAGGGTGTCACGGGGTGGTGCAGGAGTGCAGGCAGAAGGAACAGGAGGAGTCCGAATTCACACGAAGATACTTATTTAATTCAAAATTACAGGCAGGAAGACAGGATAACACCGAGTAACAATCAACATCGACCGACAAAGACAGACTTAATGAGATGGAACTAAATACAGACAGGAATCAAACATAACGATGTGAAGACAGGTGAAACTGATGAATAAGACGAGGAACAGGTGGCTGATGAGGGAGTGAGTTCAGGAGTGGAGACAAGAGGATCCTGGGAAGTGTAGTGCAGATGACGAAGACAGACTGGTGCAGACGGAGGACTGTGACATCACTCCCCCCTCCCGGTAGGCGTGACCTCACGCCGTAACATCAACGGGGAGGGGGGGTGGGCGCCCTGGAGGCTGTGGAGGGCGTGGTCTGGAGTAGGAGGCCCTCCAGGGCAGAGCAGGATGAGGGCGTGGCCAGGGCGGAGCAGGATGAGGGCGTGGCCAGGGCGGAGCAGGATGAGGGCGAGACCAGGGCGGAGCAGATGGTGGGAGGACCCCTGGTGGAGCTGAAGGAGACGGGACTGACAACACCAGGGGGCCGACTGACAGGGGCGGAGCAAGTGAGAGAGGAGACCAGGGTGAAGCTGAGGGACTGACGACATGGGGTGCTGATGAGGGACCGAGGGAACATGGTGACACCGCAGGCTCAGGTGACTGAAGTGATGCCAGGGGCACAGAGGGACACGGTGAGGACAGAGGGAGTGAGGAGTCCAACTGAACCGGGGGGGGGAGGGGGGTTGAAATGACGGGGTGAAGCCAACAAATGGAAGTCCAGAGGTGAAGGACGGGTGATGAGGGACCGGAGGGAATCCAGAGGGACGAGGGAGCCTGGCCGAGCTGGTGGACTGAGGGACCATGGAGGAGCTGAGGGAGGTAAGAGCCACGGGGGAGCCAATGGGACCGGGGGCCGAGGAAGTGTCCATGTGGAGGAGGCGGGAGGTGAAAACTGGGGATTCACTGACCAGGCTGGTTTCGGGGAGCTGAAGGGCAGGAGAGCAGATGGAGGACAGATGAGAGGAGGCGGGAGAGGGAGGCTGGGTGGGATCCTGGTCTCAGGTGCAGGCTGGACGGTCTCTGGCTGGACGGTCTGGACGGTCTCTGGCTGGACGGCCTGTACGGTCTCTGGCTGGACGGTCTCTGGCTGGACGGTCTCTGGCGCTGGCTGGACGATCACTGGCGCTGGCTGGATGGGGCTGGACGGAACCAGCGGTGAGGGGAGTTCAGGCTCGGGAGGGCTGGACAGAACCAGCGGGGAGGAGAGTTCAGGCTCGGGGGAGCTGGACGGAACCAGCGGAGAGGAGAGTTCATACTCGGGAGGGCTGGACGGAACCAGCGGGGCGGAGAGTTCATGCTCGGGAGGGCTGGACGGAACCAGCGGAGTGGAGAGTTCATGCTCGGGAGGGCTGGACGGAACCAGCGGGGCGGAGAGTTTATGCTCGGGAGGGCTGGACGGAACCAGCGGAGAGGAGAGTTCATACTCGGGAGGGCTGGACGGAACCAGCGGGGCAGAGAGTTTATGCTCGGGAGGGCTGGACGGAACCAGTGGAGAGGAGAGTTCATACTCGGGAGGGCTGGACGAAACCAGCGGGGAAAGCTCGGGCTCGGCAGGGCTGACGGTGAGCGCGGGCTCGGCAGGGCTGACGGTGAGCACGGACTCGGCAGGGCTGACGGTGAGCGCAGGCTTCCTGGGGACGAGAATTAGACGGGGCTGCCGAATCGGGTGGAGAATCCCCTGAAAAGCCACTGCGTTCATGTTGTTTTGGTCGGTCGATCTGTCACGGGGTGGTGCAGGAGTGCAGGCAGAAGGAACAGGAGGAGTCCGAATTCACACGAAGATACTTATTTAATTCAAAATTACAGGCAGGAAGACAGGATAACACCGAGTAACAATCAACATCGACCGACAAAGACAGACTGAATGAGATGGAACTAAATACAGACAGGAATCAAACATAACGATGTGAAGACAGGTGAAACTGATGAATAAGACGAGGAACAGGTGGCTGATGAGGGAGTGAGTTCAGGAGTGGAGACCAGAGGATCCTGGGAAGTGTAGTGCAGATGACGAAGACAGACTGGTGCAGACGGAGGACTGTGACACAGGGCTTATGTTTCATTGGTTATAGCAGTGCACTTTCTGGGTTTCCCTATTGCTCACATTTTTATGTTTTGTTAATCTACACTGTGTGTAATTATTCTGTGGCTTAGTAAATATCACAATAATATTTAACTTTATTAACTTAATAAAATCTCTGAATATCATTTGCTTGATTGTTTGAGCTAAACGTACCAAAATAATTGACTAAAAATCCAACAGTTAATTTCATCTTAAATTTACAGTTATATTTTTTTTTTTTCACTATTAGAATTTATTATTTGGCTAACCAATAATTAATGTATAATACACTTAACATAATTGTGAAATTTCTATCAAAATATTTGAGATTGGATAATTAAACTTATATGTTTCAAGAGCCACAAATATTACTTAATTCAAATCAATATCATAAATATATTTAACACACTCTTGAGAGATTGAGCAGATTTACTCAGTTAAAACAATTTTATTTGTTAATGTACAGATGCAGTTACTCAGATCTACTTATTTTTTTACTTACATTTGCTCAGTTTATACAGTGTATTGTAATTGATTTCACTGCTTTAAAATGTAATCAATATTTTTGATTGTTTCACCAAAATAAATTAGTAAATCATATAAAACCTTTTAGAGTGTAGAGAGTAATTGTTTAATTCCCAACATCTGATACAATGTACTGATTGTGTACACACAGAAATCTGCCTTTTCAACAGAATAAAGAAGAGAGACATCAAATAAATAGTTAGAAATGAAAGAGAAGAAACAGTGTCTTCCAGCGCACAGAACTAGTGTGACTGGGTTTTAAAACAGACTATTGGAAACTAAATGCTGCTGTAGCTCTTCAATAAGATGATCATCATAGATGTGAACTATTGTTATTTCTCTGTCTTCAGTCTGAATAGATGCAGTATTACAGAGAAACAGAGTCTCATCCTGACTTCAGCTCTGAAATCAAACCCGTCACACCTGAGAGAGCTGGACCTGAGCAGGAATAAACTAGGAGACTCAGGAGTGAAGCACGTATGTGCCGTACTGAAGGATTCACACTGTAAACTGGAGAGATTGAGGTCAGTCACATTCACACACAAGAATCAAAATGCTTAAAATCACTTCAACTGTATAAACTAAAACACATTAACATTATATTTGTACAAACATTTTCACCTTAGTATTTTGTGATCTGGTGAGATAAAGATGAAGATCTCTCTTCCTCTGTTTTATTTGCTGATGAAGATGATGTGACTTTACAGAATAAAGAGTCTCTTATTTTCTTCATTCTCTCTCTCTCTCTCTCTCTCTCTGCTAATGTAGGTTAAGCTGGTGTGGTATGACAGATGAAGGTTGTTCTGATGTGACTTCAGCTCTGAAATCAAACCCGTCACACCTGAGAGAGCTGGACCTGAGCTGGAATAAACTAGGAGACTCAGGAGTGAAAAACCTCAGTGATCTACTGATGAACCCACAATTCAAGCTGGAGAAACTACAGTTAGTGTCATTATACTGTACAACAATTACAGTGTGACTGAAGTTTATTTATTTGAAGACAGCAGGGCTTATGTTTCATTGGTTATTGCAGTGCACTTTCTGGGTTTATTAAACTAACTTTATTTTATTTTAACTTTAACACTTTATTCTCAATATCTGACAGTGAGTCTGATTTCACATTATATCTGTTTATTTGTCTAAAATTCCTCACATTCATGATTTGTTTGTAAGATAATCTCTCTTCCTCTGTTTGTGTCTCTCTAGTCTACATCGCTGTGGCATTACAGATGTTTCTTCTTTAAATCAGTCTTTGACGAACTCAAAAGGTCTGCAGTTTTTAAAAGAGCTTGATCTGAGTGACAATAAGATCGGAGATTCAAAGCAGCGGCTCAGAGACGAGCTACGAGACTCAAACTGTGTCCTGAGGTGGGGAAACATCACTGAGATATTAAAGAGATCTTCATTTACCTCTGATATGTGAACAATCCTTTCAAATATTCGAGAAAGGAAATTATCATTAAAATTTTTTTGCAACAAAGGGTTTGTGTGAGAACAAAGTTATTGAAGTTATTGAAATGTTGAACACAAAGGAGGAAAGAGAAGAAAAGCTCACTGTCACAGCTTTATACATCAACACCTGCTTTATGAAGTGTGTCAGTAGAAGTGAATCATTTGAGTGTGAAACAGACTTGGTCAGATTGTAGGAAACGCTGCACTCCTGCTAAAATCAGTGCAGTTCCAGCTTCAGCTCACAGCGTCCAGCTCACATGAGCAATGTCTCTGTCTCTAGTGTGTTTTTACTGTGACAAGCAACACGTCACACTACTCTACACTTACTTTACTCTCAGTTATTTACTAAGAGCCTACAAACATGTTTAAACTAGAGGACAAACGGCTTTAACTAAAGGTTTGTGTTTAACTCAAAATAACATTAGTATTTGCTCGCTGTGGTTTATTCCATACGCCGTACACTCATTAGTTTCTCCTTTACAGAGACTCAATAGGAGTCGCACCGACACACACAGACACACATATGAACATGATTCAGGCTTTTCATCTATTATATTTTAAAACACAAATATCTCTATCCAAGATCATGTAAAGTCAGTAATTAATCTGATTACAGGAATTCAATTTAACTTACTTTTACTAAAGAAAAACAGCACTTTTTTTTCACTGAACACTGATTGTTTTCTCTTCTGTTCCACTTTACAGAGTATATTAAGATCGATCACCAAACGTCAGTGGATTTCCATCAAGGTTTAAATCTGTGAAACGGAGATGAGAGGAGCAGAAACCATCAGGTGATCCACAGAAGAGTCTCACTGCTGTCTATGAGGAGAAATACATGTGTAAATGTGTTTCATACAGGTGGAAGAGACTCAGACTTCACTATTAAATAAAGCAGCGTGTGTGTTAGCATGCGCATTAGAAACATGTGATATTGAATGATTAATGTTGGTTTATTATTCAGCCAAATGATGGTTTAGTTGTAATTAAAGGTGGAACAGAGGAATAAGCTCAGATGAGTGTCAGCAGAAATCTTCACTATCAGGCCTGCAAATATAATAATGTTTAGACTAAACTCATCCAGAATTATTCAGATATTTCTAATCATGAACGTGATTGTCAACTATAGCACATAAAAGATATAAATATACGTTTCAAAAGATATAAAGTTTTGTAACCTTTAAACCTTCACATTATCTCTGTAACATTTTATACACAGAATATGGTTATTGTTATTGTTTTATTGTATATGAAGTTAGTTGTGTGTGTGTGTGTGTGTGTGTGTGTGTGTGTGTGTGTGTGTGTGTGTGTGTGTGTGTGTGTGTGTGCGTGTGTGTGTGTGTGTGTGTGTGTTTATTCTTTATGAAATTGTGAACTGTAACTAAATGATTTATGTATTACAAGGTCAATCTCTTTCTCTTTTTTTCGGCAAATTGTAACGAATGTGATCTGAAAAAAATAAATAAATAAAACATCAAGAGTGTCGAAAAGTCCGGAATGGAGCAAAAATAATAAAAATCATTCTTTCTCTTTCCTTTAATCTGTCTTCTGCTACTCTGAGCAATGCCTGAACTTTGTATTTTAGCACTTCTGCCGTTGTTTTTGCCTCTTCACGATGACTCGCTTGCTTTATACCATAAATAAAAGGGGTCATATGTTTCATGTGGTAACGAACGATTTATTTAACACGAAATCAATGTAAAATAATGTAATGCAAAGTTTTCCTTTGACTTGAATTAACTAGAAGTAGGTAGACATTTTTAGGTAGAAATAATTAACAGGAGTGTAATTCACATAAATTCACCACAGTTCGATCAAGACATTGGACTTTTTAAAATTACATAATGTATTTGTTTATTTTAACAAATCGGGAGGCAGTATACAATACACAGAGAATGATACAATCAATTTTCATAATTTTCCCTTAGTTTATACATCCAACAATATATTTCATTTTAAAACTACATGTTTGCCAGAGGTTTTCAATTATTTATCAAAGGATTTTAATCAATGCAAATAACTTAATAAAAGGTTTTAACAGAAATGAGATAATTAACAGCAGTGTAATGCACACAATTCACAACTGTAATTTTTTTTAAGAAAATGGCGGTGAAATAGTAAAATTTCATAAAAATACACACCTGTGCCAAATTAGCATTAACACGGGTAAAGTGATAAAAAAAACTGAAAAGGACAAAAATGTCCATAAGGATGCACAAGGGTTAATCCAGCTTGTAGTTCTCATTAGTTACTTGTGTGTGAAACCCACTTGGTCAAAAATGAGCTGGGACTTTCAGATCTTTTAGCGCTTTTTGGGGGTTTAATTCTGTTTGGTGAACCACCGGGTAAAGGCAGTGCTCTGTACTTGTTTTGGTACTTGTGTAAAGTAAAATAAAAGTGTTTAATTTTTTATTTTTAGTTTTTTAGCATTTAGTTTTTCTCCCTGGTACTCGTGTCAGGGCCTCCCCAATACCTGTCCTGGAGGATGTGAGCCTGTGCACTGTGTGAAGGGTTAAGGACTGATGATAGTAGCAGGACTGGCCCCTTCACCTACCATCACTCTCTCTTCAAATAAATGCTGGACAGGACAAAGCAGAACACCACTCCTTCCTCTGGCACCATAAAAGGGCCTTGTTGTCACTTTCAGATATGTATGGTTTATGTTAAGCCACATCTTTTTGTATTTTCTGGCACTACTTTTGTGGAATTGGATGATGTCAGCTTATGACTTTACATTTTTTCTCAATTGTTTACACACAAATTCTGGTACTTGAGACACAATGACGACAACATGTAACTCATTCGCCAACCCCCTGAACCAATTCTGCTGAACTACAAGCACAATTCCTGCTTTACACTCAAATTGCAGCTCTAAAACACACTTTTTTCAAAACACTACACACAAATTCTCTGCATTTGGCACAATTTTCATGCAGAAAATCTCTTGTTTTCACGAGGAAAACACTGCCATTCAAATATTCACACTGACTCGTCATATGGGTAAACACATGTCACACAGTTTTACAATTAGCGATCAGAGCTTTAGCATACAAGACTGAAACAGAAGAGAGGATGCAGCATATTTATTTATTTATTAGTTTTTTTACTGTAACTGTATACAGTACATTTCTCTGTTGTGTTGACCACTGTGTGTAGACCACTCTATGTGCAAATTTGTGTTGCTGGGATGTACAAAATGTGCGATCTATCTCCCTTTGTTTTTGTGGGAAAGATAAAATATACAGTTTTTCTCGATTGTTTACACACATTTTCTGGTACTTGAGACACAATGGCCACAACATGTAAATCATTCACCAACCCCCTGAACCAATTCTGATGAACTACAAGCACAATTCCTGCTTTACACTCAAATTGCAGCTCTAAAACACATGTTTTTCAAAACACTACACACAATTCTCTGCATTTGGCACAATTTTCATGCAGAAAATCTCTTTTTTTCATGAGGAACACACTGCCATTCAGATATTCACACTGACTCGTCACACGGGCAAACACATTTCACACAGTTTTACAATTAGCGATCAGAGCTTTAGCATAAAATACCAAAACCAAAGAGAAGGTGCAGCATAGATTTTTTTTTATTTCTTTTTTTACTGTAACAGCATAAAAAATTCTGTTGTTTTGTATGTAGACCACTGTATGTGCAACTTTGTGTTGGTTGGGGTGTATGAAATGTGGGATCTATCTCCCATTGATTTTGTGGGAAAAATAAAATATATTTGTTACCGTGTATTTGTGTGTTCTGGGTACAAAAAAACAATATTCTCAAATATTTTATAACACACTTATGTATGTAATGTCTGTAGTAAGTGTAACACTGAACAAAAAAGGCCTAAGTCATTATGATGAATGGAGAAGAAGTGTTTTCCATTGATCGTAGTGTTTTACATTGAG
Source organism: Pimephales promelas (assembly GCF_988280905.1). Classification (NCBI taxonomy): domain Eukaryota; kingdom Metazoa; phylum Chordata; class Actinopteri; order Cypriniformes; family Leuciscidae; genus Pimephales; species Pimephales promelas. The sequence continues at coordinate 42,360,414 of NC_142770.1, read as the reverse complement.
CACATCAGTGTTCAACTGGTTCTTATAAATGTCTATTCATATGATGGTTTGTGTGTGTCATTTGAAAACAAAATACCATTTTGAGAAGAAATAACATTGTTTTGAATGTAAAGTTTCATTTTGCAGGAGAATTGAGGGGTTTTGCCGATTGTGTGAGTGTTTTTAGATTTGTGTGTAGAGTTCTGAGAGTATGAGGCATTCTTTCAGAAAATGTGTGTAAACAATCGAGAAAAACTGTATTTGTTACCGTGTATTTGTGTGTTCTGGGTATAAAAACAATATTCTCAAATATTTTACAACACACTTATGTATGTCATGTCTGTAGTAAGTGTAACACTGAACAAAAAAAAGGCCTAAGTCATTATGATGAATGGAGAAGAAGTGTTTTACACTGATCATAGTGTTTTACATTGAGCACATCAGTGTTCAACTGGTTCTTATAAATATCTATTCATATAATGGTTTGTGTGTCATTTGAAAACAAAATAACATTTTGAGAATATATGACATTTGAATGTAGTTTCATTTTGCACTTTTGGATTTTTTGGCAGGGGTTTTGCCTATTGTGTGAGTGTTTTTAGATTTGAGTTCTGAGAGTATGAGGCACGCTTGCAGGAAATCTGTGTAAACAATCGAGAAAAAGTGTAATTACAAATGTACATCATAATGTACAACGGTACAGTGAAGCATGGCTCTGCATTGCTACTCTTTCACTTGCACACACAACCAACACCACACTTTATGTAAAAAAGATTGGAGAGCATTATTTATTATCTTTAACTTCAGTAAAGCAGATGTAAAACACTACAAGGGGAATGTGTTGCTCTCAGGAGGAGGCTGTATTTGCACAATGACATCCTGGCTCTGGCTAAATCTACATCTGTCCACTGCAGAGGCTATAATAACCACAATCTGGAAGAGGAACTATATACATGTATAAAAGTATAATATAACATTTTAACATTTACAGTAGGTTTTAGTCTTCACTCACCCACTATGCTTGTAAAACATGTTAGGCCATATTTGCTAGTGAAAGAGTTGCAATGCAGAGCCCTGCTCATAGCATACATAGCTGTAGGCCCTATTCACCAATGCTCTTACAAATGTTTAATTCTCCCTAACAACCAGAGCTATTATTTTATTAGTTTTAATTTTTATTTTAATTAACTAAAGTATTTTTCACACCCAGTGCTACTTTAGTTGTACTAAAAAAAATTATATTAGTTCAGTTTTAGTCTACCATCACCTCGCTAACTATAGTTACTTTTATTTTGAAAGTGTTTCCGGTTACATTCGCTTCCAAAAAAGGAATGGACCACGTGACTTCCGTTTTTGGTTTTAAACGAAAAACGAATTGACAGAAGTTCAAAGACTCACTTCATTCTTTGTTCAAAAAGGAATAACGATAAAATGATCCCCAAAAAACGACAAACGGGCAGTTTTTAATTGGTTTTTCGTTTTTTGATTCTGACACCAAAAACGGTTATTTGTTTTTTCTATTTGAAACAAAAAAAAAACAAAACGGTATTTTCGTTTCATAATTACAAACGAATTACGGATTATCCAGAGATCCCCTGACCATAATTAACAGGAGTGTAATTCACATGAATTCACCACAGTTCGATCAAGACATTGGACTTTTTAAAATTACATAATGTATTTGTTTATTTTAACAAATCGGGAGGCCGTATACAATACACAGAGAATGATACAATCAATTTTTCATAATTTTCCCTTAGTTTATACATCCAACAATATATTTCATTTTAAAACTACATGTTTGCCAGAGGTTTTCAATTATTTATCAAAGGATTTTAATCAATGCAAATCATTTAATAAAAGGTTTTAACAGAAATTAGATAATTAACAGCAGTGTAATGCACACAATTCACCACACCACGTTTAGACGTGAGTCTTTAAATTGATATTACAGATAAGAATATATTTCCATTAAACAAAAGCAAACTTTTCTAGATTTTTTTTTACTATGTCGCTTTAAATTAATAATTTATCAAACAATGTGAAATAAATGCAAAGTAAGTGCAGAGTTTAGTGCAGTTTTCCTCTGGCGCTCTGAATACGGTTCAGCAGTGTAATTCACACAGTTCACCACAGGAGGGCGATTAAACTCCATTTTCAACAGAATATCGCAGACAGGGGCGGCGCTAGGGGTGGGCTAAGGGGGCTGTTTTCAGTAAAGCCCCGAATGTTTTTATTTCCTTGCATTGTACACACCATCACTGAGAGAATTTAATTAATTAAATCTATATTTCTCGACTCTCGCATCACAGCGTCCATCAACATACGCATTGTCATTCACAACCGACAAGAACCGCCCACTCAGGCTAGTGCTTCTGACTGACATGTAAACTGGCCAACCATCGATGAGAAGCTAGGCGGTCTTGTACGATCCAGCCAATGAAATGAAATATTTTTGAGCCAGGTGTTTGTTGTTGATGTGCAAGAAGTTAATGAACGAGTAAAACCATTACTAAAACAAGATACAACAGCGTCAGCAGGTATCTGTAACTTTTAATCGAAGTGTTAGATTTCTTTCTTTAGATTGTCAGATATACATTTTGATCGTCAAACACTTTGCAGCACAGTCAATAGGACGTGCACGCGCGGCGCACACACAAAAGGTAAGGTAGGTAGTCTTATTAGTCTTTAAAATGTAATGTGTGCATGAAGAATGGGTCAAGTTTTTTTTTTTGTTATTATAGAGATTCTTTAGTCACCTCTTTTTATCTATTCTCACAAAAATCATGTTGTTAAGTAAATGCTATTTATTAAAACAATAATAGAGCTGAGCTTGCTAACCATGTCTGAGATGAGTCAGCAAGGAAAGAAGAGGGTGCGTGGCATTGTGATTTTTAATTTTAATTAGCAAGAGATATTTACCTTGTTAAAAAAAAAAACTATTTTATTTAAAGTTTATTTCTTGTATCGTGACACATACATGGATTTCTCTGGGTTAAGCCCCAGATATCCACTCCCCCTAGAACCGCTCCTGATCGCGGATGCAAAATATATTTATAGAAAATTTGAAAGGTAATTGCCAGATGTTTTACTGCGTCACATGGCAACCAACAATTTATTAAATGTTACAAAATATTATAACTCAAAGTTTTCCTCTGACTGCAGTCACAGCTGTAAAGTTGCAGCAGTGTAATTCACACAATTCACCACAGGAGGGCGACTGGCTAAGTTGTCTTGTTTTAAAGTTTTAGTGCTTACTAGCTTTTTGTGTTCAAAATGTTCAAAGGTTTATATAATGAGCGAGTACATGTATCAGTTGTGCAAATCGTGCTTTGTCTTATCCTGAATCACTGTGGTACACCTATAATAAGCGTTTATATTCGGACTATTTTATACTGGTTCTGGTCTTACCGCTGCGGAGTAGCACAGGACCTGCGTGACTCGTCATTCATGTTTGGTTCAATATTAAATTATACTCTAACTTAACGTTACCTTTGGCTCGTGGAGAGAATAATATTCGTTTGAACTTTTTTCATTTCACGTGAACACAAACCAGAATTCTTGCAGAGTCGATTTATCTATTTCGCTGACTCAAATCTTTAAATGTTTATGGGTAAAATAACAGTAGTGTAATTCACACAGTTCACCACAGGAGGGCGTCCAGATAAAAACAAATGTTCGTCTTAACCCTAAAACCGTATTTTGGACAAATGTGGGCAAAATAGTTTTGATTTATTTTTAAGAAATACTTCCCTTGATCTGAGCGGTACAAGACTTGGCTGCTTTTCCTAAGTTTGCCTCCTGAACACACACAATATTTTTTTTTTTTTTGACCCAATTCTACAATGTTAAGTGGGTGGAAAAAAACCTTCTTAATCTTGTATTTGGGTCAAAAATGGGCACCCATAGAAATGAATGGGGAAAAACTGTAATTTAGAGCATTCTAAAATAAGCCAAAATAAGACACTGGGTGACAGCAAAGTCACTTCATCTTTAGGTTTTACATTTGCCAACAAATACTACATCGTGGATTAAAGTCCATATTTTGTTACATTCAACACAAAATAACATTAAAATGTTCTCGCTGCATTTTTTATTCTGTTGCGCTTATATTTTTTTCTGTTATTAAAACGTCTGAATCAACGGGGCTTTAAAAGAATAATTCTTAATCAAGCTAGTTTTCCTCTAGAGTTACTGCTGTAGAAAAAATGTTTCAGTGGTGTAATTAATACATTTTACCACAGGAGGGCGTTTTCAATTCAAATTTAAAAGTACGTACAATTATTATACCATAAATAAAAGGGGTCATATGTCTCATGTGGTAACGAACGATTTATTTAACACGAAATCAATGTAAAATAATGTAATGCAAAGTTTCCCTTTGACTTGAATTAACTAGAAGTAGGTAGACATTTTTAGGTAGAAATAATTAACAGGAGTGTCATTCACATGAATTCACCACAGTTCGATCAAGACATTGGACTTTTTAAAATTACATAATGTATTTGTTTATTTTAACAAATCGGGAGGCAGTATACAATACACAGAGAATGATACAATCAATTTTTCATAATTTTCCCTTAGTTTATACATCCAACAATATATTTCATTTTAAAACTACATGTTTGCCAGAGGTTTTCAATTATTTATCAAAGGATTTTAATCAATGCAAATAATTTAATAAAAGGTTTTAACAGAAATGAGATAATTAACAGCAGTGTAATGCACACAATTCACCACAGGAGGGCGTTTAGACGTGAGTCTTTAAATTGATATTACAGATATAAGAATATATTTCCATTAAACAAAAGCAAACTTTTCTAGATTTTTTTTACTATGTCGCTTTAAATTAATAATTTATCAAACAATGTGAAATAAATGCAAAGTAAGTGCAGAGTTTAGTGCAGTTTTCCTCTGGCGCTCTGAATATGGTTCAGCAGTGTAATTAACACAGTAATAAGGTGAGTAATCAAATCAAGCTTGCGACTTTTGTGTGAATGATTTTTTTACTGTATGTCGATATATTTTACTGGTCTGCAACTAATGTGGACCAACTAATTGTGATATTAGGAGCTTGAAGAATATGCCTTGGTGTGGCCTGTTTTTTTTTCTGGTAGGTAAGTTACCCTAACAGCTCCTGAATGCCTAAAAACGATTTATTTGTCCCAAATGTAAGAATTATGGTTTACTATTTTACCACTTTCACTGATGCATTCTCTTCTGTTGGCATAGGTTTGTAAATTATTAAGGTTAATGTTACAAATCTGGTGAAATGGCGCACATAACGTTACCGTTAACGTGCAGCTTATGCACAGATGACGTTTGTGATAAGTTTTGACAGTATTTGTGATTTCACAATGGCATTATACTCTATAATTATACTTGATTTTTAAATAAAGTAAATTCAGAATGTGAAGCATGCAATGTAAAAGTGATTTTATTTTCTCAAACTCAACTGCTTTATCATTGCTGATAAAATGAGCCATTTTTTAACAATATGAAAACTTAATGTTAAGTGATGTTATCCCTACTGATGTTATCTTAGTGGAACCTCTCATTGCATCAAAGATGGAGCAGACCTTCTCAATGCGAAGACATCCCATCTTTTAAAGGAGAGGGCAACATGTATAGCTAGCCAGAATTGTGTATAGGTTTCTTTATGTTTCCTTAGGTTTATGTTGTTATTTATTCTGTTTGCTTGGAATTGTATTATTATTGGTATTTTTGAGGTTTGTTTGGTATTTTGTGTTTCTTCAAGCATTACTAAATCCTCTAACTCAAGGAGATCTCACTCAATCTTATCCTGTATTCTCAGAGTATATGTATGACTTGATTTGAGAACATGAATAATAATTTCCAGCAGGATTGATGTGATTTTCAGGGACTGATGCTGTTCTGTGGTTTATTCTCTTTCTCCAGTCAGAGTTGGTCATGTACCGAATCCAGAAAAACCTGTTCGACTACACACTCTTTCCTGAACACAAAGTTCAGTTCAACTGGAAGTGTTTTTCAGGCTGTGTCGTGAAGGAGAAAACATGATATATTAACGGAGATCAAACGTCAAGACAGTAAGTGCTTTCATGAAATAATTCAGTGCACTAGGACACATGGATCATATTTGCTTTCAAGGTGAAGAGAATGAGTGAAATTAAATATGATTTTTCTTATAGATTATTACATGATATATTTAGCATAGACTTGACATTATTCTCTGTGAGTGTTTACGATTTGTTAACTGTCTGTTCAATGTTGGGATTTTGAGAAGATAAAATATCCGTGTTAAAATGTGAATGAAAAATAATAATGGACATACTAATACGGACAATAAAATCAATTTACACTTGACTTCGTCAGTGTAATGCAGTGTATCAAAAATAAAAATAAATTATATGAAGAAACAAACAAAAAGAGCAAAAAAAAAAAAAAAACTATCTTGCGGGGTTTTCAAAGTCTTGATCAAACGTTCAACGACATTATCTACTCCATGAAGTCATCATGCAGGAAAGCTCTTAAAAGTGCTTCAGGAAAGTTAACTGGTTTAAAGTGTTAATTTACCCCCCAAAAAACTGTAAGACATTCGTTTCGTTTATCTTCGTAAAACAAATAAATATATTTTAATTTAAAGGTATTACTATTGTAACGTTTGGCGCTCTAGCGGTTAACTAACAAACTGCTGTGTCTTGCGGAAGAACATTGTAGTCGGATATACTTCTCTCTGTTTATGTCGAGTCACACATGTACTGTGCTGCTGAACCCACTAAAACCTGTTAGACTGCATTCTCTTTTCTGAACACAAACTTCAGCTAAACTGAAAGTGATTCTCAGGCTCTGCCGTGAAGGAGAAAACATGTAATAGTAATTTCAAAGCAATTCTTTAAAAAAAAGAATAGGCCTATATAAATATATCCTTTTTATTCATTTATTTATTTTTTATTTTTTGGTGGGGGGATACCCTTATAAAAGAAAAATATATTTACCAATATGTTACTTGAAATATATTGTAATATATTGTAATATATTATTTTCCTTTTCATTTTCCAATATATTATATATTGGAAATACATGGAGTAATATATTGATGATGCATATATTATACTGAATATATAATATATGTAATTATTTTATATCCGAAAATATGCAATTTCATATTTATTAATATCCACCATAATGTATTACAATTTGTATGGGATAATGTATTGGTTATATATGTAAAGATATCATGTCCCATGTATGTTCAATATATGGTAGAATACATTTCAATATATATATACGTATATATATATGAAATTATATGGAAATATATAAATAAAATATGTGTATAGATAAGTGTTCCATATATTGTGGAATATATTTCAGCAGTGCTGTTATGAAATATAAATAAAATATCTGTAAACAAAATGCACAAATAATAAGGAATAAATAAACTTTCAAGGACCTTAGGGAACTGTGGAAAAGCATATGTTTCAATAAAACATATTAGTGTAATGCAGTTGAAGTAATTATTTGTAAATTATTAAAGATATTTTAATTGAGCTAAATAGCTATGCCTTGCATGTCATATCATATATAGCCCATGTATGTATATATATATATATATATATATATATATATATATACTACCGGTCAAAAGTTTTAGATCGGTAATATTTTTTATGTTTTTAAAAGAAGTCTCTTCTGCTCATCAAGGCTGCAATTATTTGATAAAAAATACAACAACAACAACAAAAAAATATTGTAATATTGTGAAATATTATTACAATTTAAAACAGCGGTTTTCTATGTGAAGATATAGTGAAGTGTAATTTACAGCATCATTACTCCAGTCTTCAATGTCACATGATCCTACAAAAAATTATTATAATATGATGCTCAAGAAACATTTCTGATTATTATCCATGTTGAAAACAGTTTTTTACATTTTTATTTCAGGATCCTTTGATGAATAGAAAGTTCAAAAGAACAGAATTGATCTGAAATGGAAAGCTTTTGTAACATTAATCACTACCATTCAAAAGTTTGGGGTCAGTAAGAATTTATTTTTTTCATCAAGGATGAGTTAAATTGATCAAAAGTTACAGTAAAGACATTTATAATGTTAGAAAATATTATATTTTAAATAAATGCTGTTCTTTTGAACTTTCTATACATCATAGAATTTTGGAGGGAAATGGTACACGACTGTTTTCAACATTGAAAATAATAATTGATGTTTTTTGAGCATAAAATCAGCATATTAGAATGATTTCTGAAGGATCATGTGACACTGAAAACTGATGTGTAATCAGCAACAGTAGTGTTGTTGAAAATTCAGCTTTCAAATTACATTTTAAAATATATTAAAATAGACATTTTTAATAGTCTTTTCTTCTTTTAAAATAGTCATTTTAAATTGTCATAATATTTCACAATATTACTGTTTGTCATTTTTTTTCATCAAATAAAGCAGCCTTGGTGAGCAGAAGAGACTTCATTTAAAAACATAAAAAAAATCTTACTGATCTAAGACTTTTGACCGGTATAGTGTATATACAAATCTCTGAGATTGTCTGCAATATATTGTCTTCTATATTGTATTTATATATTTCCACAATTATACATATATTTAAAATATATTCCACAATGTCATGGAACTGCACATGGAACAGGCAGGGACAGAGGTGATCCAAATGCAGGCTTTATTGAGAGGAAGATCCAGGAACAGGTACGAGAGAACAGGCAGAAGTCAAAACCAGGTTAGCAGTCCAGATCAGCAAACATACCATGCAGGGATAAGGCAAACGGGAAAACCAGATACAGGCAGGGAGTCCAGGAACTGTGAAACTGACACTAAGAAACAAGAAACTAGGAACTAGGAAAACGCTCAGCATACAGTATGACACTTACAAAACTCAGCAAAGGACAAAAGGCCACTCAGGCTTAAGACATGTGCAGTCAACAAGATAATCAAACACCAGAGGCACAAGTGGGCACTCCAGCCGCAGATCGTCACACACAATATATTGAACACATATTATGTATACATATATTTTATTTATATATTTCCATATAATTATATGTATATTTAAAATATATTCCACAATGTATTGAAGACATATCTATACATATATTTTATTCATATATTTCCATACAATTTAAAATATATTTAAAATATATTCCACAACATATGGAACACATATCTATACATAAATTTTATTTATATATTTTTTCATATAATTTCATATATATATATATATATATATATATATATATGTGTGTGTGTGTGTGTGTGTGTGTGTGTGTGTGTCTAGCACATATATTGCAGTATATTAAAGCCTATAAAGCCAAACTTTAAAAAGACAAACTATATGTAAAAAATATAGTGACTATTTTGGTCTTGATTGCAATATATGTATCAATATATATAAATATATGGACTATATTGCTATAAATTGGACAATATAAATATTAAATCATATATATATATATATATTGCCTAATATATCACATGGTATATTCCAACATACTGCAATATATTTTTGTTCCATAAAGGAAAGTTTGATCAAGGTGTGTTCATGTGTTTGACTTCCTCATATTAATATTAATCTCTAGAGGACATTTTAAGTGATTGTTTTATATGAATTTTTAATAAAGGGTTTCTTTCACGTCAATGTTTCTTTTGTGTTTGGGGATGTTCCTGATTTTTCAGGAGTTTAAAGGGTTAGTTCAACCAAAATTGAAAATTCTGTCAGTATTTACTCACCCTCATATTGTTCAACCCCGTAAGACCTTCGTTCATCTTCGGGACACAAATTAAGATATTTTTGATGAAATCTGAGAGCTGGATCACTCCTGCATACTAGTCCATAGGCTTCTTGAGGGACTCGAAAAGTCATTAAAGACATCGTTAAAATAGTCCAAGTGACTACAGGGGCTCAATCTTAAGTTTATCAAATGACGAGAACACTTTTTGTGCGCAAAAAACAACAAAAATAACGACTTTATTTCAACTATTCATTTATTTCTCCCTCTGCCTCGAGTCAGGTTACTAGTTTAATAGCGTAAGCTTCTGTTATTGTACGTCACACGCATCACACACATGACCAGCATCGGCCAATAGTGAGCCTACGTGTGACGTAGCTTTACGCAATCACACTACGTTAACTGACTACAGACCCATAGAGAAGGAAGTTAATAGTTGAAATAAAGTCGTTATTTTTGTTTGTTTTTGCGAACAAAAACTATTCTCGTTGCTTGATGAAGTTAAAATTGAGCCACTGTAGTCACTTTTACTATTATTTTAACGATGTCTTATATAACTTTTCGAGGCCAGCAAGTTTCAATCCCTCAAGAAGCCTATGGACTAGTATACAGGAGTGATCCAGCTCTCAGATTTCATCAAAAATATCTTAATTTGTGTTCCGAAGATGAGCGAAGGTCTTACGGGGGTTGAACAACATGGAGGTGAGTAAATACTGACAGAATTTTCATTTTTGGGTGAACTAACCCTTTAACAGCATATGTGTGAAGTCACATGATCCTACTCACACACTCCAGATATGTTCAGCTAAATTATGAAGGTTGTTTAATTTAATCATTTAATATTGTGTGTGAATGTTTGTTCATCAGAGTCAGTGGAGGAGATCAAACTCATCAGATTCTCCTGATCTTCATCATGGCTGATTCACAAGCATCCAGAGATGGAGATTTCTCTCCAGGACACAGGTACTTTCAACTAAAACTAAAACTAAATTTTAAACTAATATGGAAAAAAATAATGAAAGATAAATGTTTAAATTTTAATATGGTTCCTCCCATAAAGAATGAACACAGTAATGTAGAGAATTAAAGTGCATCTGTTCTCTGTTCCAGTTCAGTCCAGCAGAAGAGCTCAAACCCAGAGTCCAGCTGTGTGTCTGTGAAGAGTGACTGGTCTATGAATGAACCACTAAAGTTTAAGAGTGGAGACAAACGGCCTAATCTCAGGTATATCACTTCTATGTTGTGCTTATAGTATTTTATATTTGATGAAATTATTATTAATATACAGCATCCATTATTTTATATTAAAAAGTTAATAATTGTATTTTATTGACAAAATATTTTAGTATATTTTTTTTGGATTTGACATGTCTATATGATAGATTAACATTTTAATCTATCATATAGACAAATCTGAGAGATCATGTTACGATGTGCCTCACCTATGGGGCATGTTGTCACGTTCCACTTTCATTCTTTTAGTGAAAATAAAGAAAAAGTATACACTGAATTAATGAAATAAAACCACATAAGTGTACTAGGTGTGTGTAAATTAATGAGAAAAAATAAATACTCTGAACCCCAACTGGATTTGCACAAACCGAAAAAAAAAAAAAAATCTAAAAGTGTTAGTTTGTGCCCGCTCTCCCCTATCATTTCTAAAAAAAACAAGTTACAATTACTAGCAACATTTATCAGTCCATCAGTCTGTTACATTAAGTAAATGTAAGCTGAGATGTTTTCCACCTTTATATCATATGTAGTAGGTGGAAAATTGAGCAGATTTTTCTAACTGCTGGTTCAGAAAGTGTATTTGTTTGGTTTGTTGAAATCTACAATTGTTTCACATCAAGACAAAACATCTGCAAAACCCCACTGAGATACAGGTGTTAAAGCAAATGTGTTACAACACTCCCTGGTCTTTCCTAAGAAAGAAGATTACAGTAAAAGTGCACAACATTTATAAGTCTGCATGTTTTTTATTTTACTTAGTTTTGAAACCAGTTCAGTCCAGCAGAAGAGACAAAAACCAGAGTCCAGCTGTGTGTCTGTGTCTATGGAGAAACCACAAGTGTTTAAGAGTGGAGAAACACAGTCTGATCTCAGGTATATCATTTCTATCACTCAAACACATGATTAATGATAGAAATATTTCAGAAACCTATTGATGTGTCCCATAATACAGATAATCAATTTTGTAATTTATGGTTATTTACTTCTCTGACTTGTGTAATAATGTGTTATTGTAATCTTCCAGCCATGACTCTAAAGCTGCTGAAGTCCTCAACACACTGAGATCAAATCTGAGACAGAAGTTTGAGTGTGTGTGTGAGGGAATATCAAAGCAGGGAAAGCCAACACTCCTGAATGAGATCTACACAGAGCTCTACATCACAGAGAGTGGAAGTGGAGAGATCAATAATGAGCATGAGGTGAGACAGATTGAGACACAGTCCAGGAGAGCAGAAACAGAGGACACACCGATCAAATGCAGTGACATCTTTAGACCTTTACCTGGACTAGACAAACCCATCAGAACTGTGCTGACAAAGGGAGTCGCTGGCATTGGAAAAACAGTCTCTGTGCAGAAGCTCATCCTGGACTGGGCTGAAGGGAAAGAGAATCAGGACGTCCAGCTCATATTTCCACTGGCTTTCAGAGATCTCAACTTGATGAAGGACAAAACACTCAGTCTTTCAGATCTTCTTCATCGCTTCTTCCCTGAAAGCAGAGAAATGGCCATATCCAGTGATGAGTATAAAGTGCTGTTCATCTTTGATGGTCTGGATGAGTGTCGTCTGTCTCTGGATTTTCAGAGCGATGTGAGGTTGTGTGATGTGACTGAATCAGCCTCAGTGGACGAGCTGCTGACGAACCTCATTGTGGGGAATCTGCTTCCCTCGTCTCTCATCTGGATCACCTCCAGACCAGCAGCAGCGGATCTCGTCCCCTCTGAGTGTGTCCATCGAGTGACAGAGGTACGAGGCTTCAGTGACGCACAGAAACAGGAATACTTCAGGAAGAGGATTCGTAAAAAGAGATTGGCTAAAAGAATTATCTCACACCTGAAGTCCTCAAGGAGCCTCTTTATTATGTGCCACATCCCAGTGTTCTGCTGGATCTCAGCCACTGTTCTAGAGGAGATGTGCAGTGAAGCAGAGAGACGAGAGATTCCCAAGACTCTCTCTCAAATGTACACACACTTCCTGCTCATTCAGACCAACATCAAACATGAGAAGGACTATGAGAAGAAAGTGAAAGATGAAGACATGATCGTCAAACTGGGGGAACTGGCGTATCGGCAGCTTGTGAAAGGCCACCTGATCTTCTATGAGGAAGACCTGAGCGAGTGTGGCATTGATGTGGCAGAAGCATCAGTTTACTCAGGATTGTGCACTCAGATCTTCAGAGAGGAGTTGGGCTCGTGTCTGGGGAAAGTCTTCTGCTTTGTTCATCTGAGCATTCAGGAACATCTAGCAGCTCTATATGTGCATCTCTCCTTTATCAACAATAACATCAATGTGTTTGACCAGATTACCAAACCAACTAATGGAGGCAAAGTGTCCCTATCTGATCTCCATCAGAGAGCTGTGGATGAGGCTTTACACAGTAGAAATGGGCATCTGGACCTTTTCCTTCGTTTCCTTCTGGGTCTGTCAGTGGAGTCTAATCAGAGTCTCTTACAAGAACTAAAGACACAGACAGCAAACAGCTCTCACAACAATGAGGAAACAGTTGACTATATTAAAGAGAAGATCAGTGAGAATCCCTCTCCAGAGAAATACATCAATCTGTTTCACTGTCTGAATGAACTGGGGGATCTTTCTCTAGTCAACGAAGCTCAACCTCATACAAGCTTTGGAGGATTACGTGATGTGAAACTCTCCTCGTCTCAGTGGTCAGCTGTAGTGTTTGTGTTGTTGTCCTCAGAGAAGACACTGCAGGAGTTTGACCTGAGGAGATTAATTGGAGTCAGTAATGATGGGTAAGCAACACTGAGTGCAATCATTACAGTCTAAAACATTATGAAGAAAGAGAAACTCAGAGATCAGAGGTGTTTAAATCACGGGCTCAGACTGATTTCTGGGATATTGTCCATAATTTGCGGGTGTTTCTCAAACCGTGGCTGTGTCCTAGTAAGGCTGCATATCTCGACTGCCACGTCATCAAGCGCCTCTGAAGGCCGTCTCAGTTTGAAGGATCTTTTGAAGACAGACTTCATTTTGTGTCTTTAATTCAGATCATTTTGAAGGATGCATCAAGTGTGTCCTTCGTGTTCTTCAATCTCCCACAATCCTTTGCACACATTCCAGTTCATGTAGAAGAACTGCTGGAAAACGAGTCTGCACTGAGTTTATCTGAGTTCATTATGAAATGTAAGACACAGATAATGTGTTCGGAGATGAAGGCATACATGTTATCTTCTGTTTGTGTGTAAATGAATCACTGAACACTAAACTGACAATAATTTAAGACACTGGGAGACACAGGCGGCTGTCATTTACTGGATTGCAGTAATACAGTTTTTTACAATCACTTTGTTACTATTTTCAAAACCTTGATGTCATTTTTCACAACTCTAGACACAAAGCAAACAACCAATGATCAAAATGCACATTTTTCAAAACTCTAACCCTTTTCTCAATTGCTTGGATACAATACACATAAAACTTAGATCATTTGTTCATTCAACATAAATCACCTGTTCAATATGACACAACTTAACATCAAAGTACGACTATTTAAGGCAATTCACACATTACATTTCAAATGAGTGTCTATTCATTTCCTTACAATGATCTAACTATTACAGTTTTTGCCTATTGCTTGAACACATTTTGCAAAATTTCGCTCATTGTGCCAAAACTCTACACACAACTAAACATGACACAACACTGGAAAATATACCATTGACATCTGTGTCAAATTAAAACTCTACGATCAAAACCTAACATTCCTTTGTCAAAATGTAACTCTGATGACAAAATGACACATACTTGCACCATATGCTAACACTTTCAGATCAGAGGGAACACACTAGTCTACTTTATATAAAACACTGCAGTCTTTGATTTTGACTGTTTATTCAGAAGGCATATTTTCAGAAGGAACATTTTCAAACAACCAAAAAAGCAAACAGCCTTCTCAATATTGTACATTGCAGCACTGTACATTGCAGTAAGATAAATTCAGATAAAGCAAAAAAATATCTATAATACAGTAATAGAAAATAACACTATATATATTACAGTATACATACATTATGGAGAGCATCTAGAAATGTGAGTATATGTTGGTTGTTGCATGCAATATAGAGCATATTGCTGCACTATAGTAACACCCATACAGAACCCTCACCCCATCACAGGTACCTGTGAAGCTCTCCAAATAGATCCATGTGGTCCCGATATGGTGCATATTCAGCTGGTACTGGATTTCACCATTACTGCATTGTACATGTAAACGACAGTTACATTTACCCATATATATTCAGCTCGAAGTCCTTTGACCCTGTCACTGTTCCTCTCAAATGGGGCTCTGTAGAGCTGCTTCATGGTGATGCTGTGTTTTCCCAAGATGCGTCTGATGTTGGTGATCCTTACATGGTTTATGTTGTTGAACACTGTTCTGTCAGCAAGTATTTTCTGGTGGAGACGGATGGCATTGTCTGCCCTCACTAGGTCCACAATGGTGAGTTCCTTCTGTTGTGTGAACAGGCGTTGGCGTCCTCTCCCAAAAGGTCTTCTAGTCATTGATGTGATATACACTATAGTGCTGTAAATACCATCTGAGTGGAGTAGAAGGTAGAGAGGTGAAGACATACCTGTTTTCTAGTCGGAATGTTCTTATTATGGATGTCACTGTGAAGCACCTTATGTAAATGTGGCTGGACTCTCTGCCCAGCCTCCCTCATCGTCAGGCCATGGTTGTTTACGTGGTCCACCAAAGTTGCTCTTACAGTATATCATCAGAGTCCGTGCATGGCCTCTTTGACCTTGACCTCCTCCTCCTCCTCTTCCTCTTGCCCTCCCTCCCTCTATCCATGCTTGCAAAGTTCTTCAAATGGCTAAACTGAGGGCTTTTTGTAGCTGGCTGATTGGTGTTCAGTTTTGCAATTAAGTGCCTTCGGATGTGTATTTGAGTGGTTGCAATAACCCAATGTGTTTTGTATTTTGAATACATGTGTTTTCCAAATGGCACCCTGAGATTTCATTTTTGAACAAAGTGTCTTATGTATGAAATAGAGTGTAGTATGAATGACCAAGTGTGTTGCATAAAGGAGTAAGTGTGTTGGAGAATTGCAACTAGAGTGCAAAGCAACGCTTTTGTTTAAAGTATGGGTACATGTGTTTGAGGCATGGTAAAAAAAGCTTCAAGTTGTGTTACTTTAGTCTAAGCATGGTTCTATAGTGTTCAAGCAATGGGCAAAAACTGTACAGTTTTTGCCTATTGCTTGAACACATTTTGCAAAATTTCGCTCATTGTGCCAAAACTCTACACACAACTAAACATGACACAACACTGGAAAATATACCATTGACATCTGTGTCAAATTAAAACTCTACGATCAAAACCTAACATTCCTTTGTCAAAATGTAACTCTGATGACAAAATGACACATACTTGCACCATATGCTAACACTTTCAGATCAGAGGGAACACACTAGTCTACTTTATATAAAACACTGCAGTCTTTGATTTTGACTGTTTATTCAGAAGGCATATTTTCAGAAGGAACATTTTCAAACAACCAAAAAAGCAAACAGCCTTCTCAATATTGTACATTGCAGCACTGTACATTGCAGTAAGATAAATTCAGATAAAGCAAAAAAATATCTATAATACAGTAATAGAAAATAACACTATATATATTACAGTATACATACATTATGGAGAGCATCTAGAAATGTGAGTATATGTTGGTTGTTGCATGCAATATAGAGCATATTGCTGCACTATAGTAACACCCATACAGAACCCTCACCCCATCACAGGTACCTGTGAAGCTCTCCAAATAGATCCATGTGGTCCCGATATGGTGCATATTCAGCTGGTACTGGATTTCACCATTACTGCATTGTACATGTAAACGACAGTTACATTTACCCATATATATTCAGCTCGAAGTCCTTTGACCCTGTCACTGTTCCTCTCAAATGGGGCTCTGTAGAGCTGCTTCATGGTGATGCTGTGTTTTCCCAAGATGCGTCTGATGTTGGTGATCCTTACATGGTTTATGTTGTTGAACACTGTTCTGTCAGCAAGTATTTTCTGGTGGAGACGGATGGCATTGTCTGCCCTCACTAGGTCCACAATGGTGAGTTCCTTCTGTTGTGTGAACAGGCGTTGGCGTCCTCTCCCAAAAGGTCTTCTAGTCATTGATGTGATATACACTATAGTGCTGTAAATACCATCTGAGTGGAGTAGAAGGTAGAGAGGTGAAGACATACCTGTTTTCTAGTCGGAATGTTCTTATTATGGATGTCACTGTGAAGCACCTTATGTAAATGTGGCTGGACTCTCTGCCCAGCCTCCCTCATCGTCAGGCCATGGTTGTTTACGTGGTCCACCAAAGTTGCTCTTACAGTATATCATCAGAGTCCGTGCATGGCCTCTTTGACCTTGACCTCCTCCTCCTCCTCTTCCTCTTGCCCTCCCTCCCTCTATCCATGCTTGCAAAGTTCTTCAAATGGCTAAACTGAGGGCTTTTTGTAGCTGGCTGATTGGTGTTCAGTTTTGCAATTAAGTGCCTTCGGATGTGTATTTGAGTGGTTGCAATAACCCAATGTGTTTTGTATTTTGAATACATGTGTTTTCCAAATGGCACCCTGAGATTTCATTTTTGAACAAAGTGTCTTATGTATGAAATAGAGTGTAGTATGAATGACCAAGTGTGTTGCATAAAGGAGTAAGTGTGTTGGAGAATTGCAACTAGAGTGCAAAGCAACGCTTTTGTTTAAAGTATGGGTACATGTGTTTGAGGCATGGTAAAAAAAGCTTCAAGTTGTGTTACTTTAGTCTAAGCATGGTTCTATAGTGTTCAAGCAATGGGCAAAAACTGTAATTGATACAACTGCTCAAAATGATAAGTAACTGTTGCATTACTCTTAATATATAGTTGTATGGAAACAGACACAATCTTCCATGTTTACAGTAAATCATGAAAGTTTCAAGATAACGAGATTCATTTTCACCAATTAGCGTGGAGCATGAACAAATTAGACTACAATATCCATGGATGTAGCCTATAGTAATATCATATATTTTTGCTTTGATTCCAATAAACCTATGTTGATTGTAGTGGAGTGTTTTGCATCAATATATCACACACTTTGTTGAATGATTCCACTAGGCCTATATCTGTATTCTCTCTATTACTGCAGTACTTTTACAAAGATGTATATTTACTGTACATGTAGTACCATAATGAAATCTGTATTATCTATTTTGTTCTACAATATTTAATGATTGTACGAACGATGACTCAGTGAAACTATCGGTTGCTTGTGTGTGGGTGATCTATAGTTATGTTTCAATGGTATTTCATAGTAAATTTGTTTTTGAACCAATGATTGTGCAAGTGCAAGATTTCTTTAAAGATGCGACTGCACGATGCAATGTTTTGAACATTAGACAGCCTGTGTTACAAGTGATAACCGTTTTGAGTTTTGTGTCTAGAGTTTTGAAAAATGACATCAAGGTTCTGAAAATAGTAGCAAAGTGATTGTAAAAAACTGGAAAACAGCAAGTTAATAGAAAGTGTTTTTGCAAAATGAAGTTTTAATAACAGCAAGTGGACGTCCGCGGATCCTCCTGATGATGATAATGACAACGAGACAGTGCAGTGTAAGTGTATGAAATGACCAGGAAATGGATATGGAAGGGAGAGTGGAGTAACGGGTGAATGTCCATGTGCATGTCCACGATCAGCATCTCGTGTGTGTGTGTGTGAACGATACGTGGATGAATGCGGTGTGTGTGTGTTTATGTGTGAAAGAGACGAGGATGAATGATGTGGATGTGTGTGTGTGTGTGTGTGTGTGTGTGTGTGTGTGTGTGTGAACGAACGAGACGAGGATGAATGATGTGTGTGTGTGTGTGCTGCTTCCCCAGCTAATATGACTATTTTTCTAGCATTATTAATTAACTTGTTTATTTTTTATTTTCTATTAGTGTCCCACAAAACACTGCAGATGAAGTTCTTCAGAAGCTGATGCCTGTGGTTACAGCAACTAGACACGCTGTGTAAGTAACACTGAGAACAAGCATCACTGCTAAAACATTATAACAGTTCTTAAACATTATAAATTAATGGATTAACAGATAATATGAGTGCCACACTTTTAAACCCTCCACCTTTCTGACTTGATTAATGGTCTACGTAACTGTTTTATGATATTTGTATCATTAAACAAGTACCCTTCAAGTACATGTCAGGGCTCCTTGGAGCAAAAAGATCAGGAGTGCTAAAGGCCCCAAAGGAGGAGGTAGAAGAGCACCTCCGTAAAGTGCACAGTGACCCAAGGCGAGAGGAAGAACTCGACATGGAAGGAAAGCTGTACAGCCCAGAGGAGCCGACCATCTCCTTTGATGATAGAGAGCCCAGATGGCAGGAAGTCAATGACTTCCTCCGAAAGGCAAGAAGAAGATCTGCACCGGGGCCGAATGGAATTTCGTACAAAGTTTATAAGAACTGTGAGAGGCTGAGGAGACGTCTGTGGAAGCTACTGAAGGTAGTGTGGAGGAAGAACCATCTGCCAGACAGTTTTCTTATTGCTGAGGGCTGCTTCATCCCCAAGCAGGAGGACTCTTCTAGCTTGAAAGACTTCCGCACAATCTCGCTGTTGAATGTGGAGGGGAAGTTGTTCTTCGGAATCTTGGCGAAGAGGCTGACCCAGTTCTTGATTAATAACAAGTACATTGACACCTCTGTACAGAAAGGCGGAGTACCTGGAGTCCCTGGTTGCATCGAGCACAACAGTGTCATCTCTAAGATCATCGAGGACGCAAAAAGGAACCAGGGAGATCTAGCAGTCCTGTGGCTTGACCTAACGAATGCTTATGGCACAGTACCACACAAGTTGGTCGATCACACACTCAGAGCCTATCACGTCCCCCAGAAGGTTCGGATGCTCCTCCAGAACTACTTTGGGCACTTCAAGATGCGCTTTACCTCCGGTGACTTCACTACCAACTGGCAGAGATTGGAGGTCGGAATTGTGACCGGATTCATTCATTCATTCATTCATTCATTCAACTTTATTTGTCCCCAGGGGGAAATTTGAAGGCACATTACAGTAGCTTACATAAGCACATTGCACAACCAACACTACACAGCACATATCATTAAAAAACTAAAACCTGAAGAAATCATTAACTCCTATTAAAGTTCAAGTTCATAAGCTGGACGGCCCTCGGGATGAAGGTTACTTTCCTCCTCTGTGTCCGACAAAGCGGACAACGGAGTCTGCTTCCCGAGGGTAGCCATTCAAACTCCGAAAACAGAATGTGAGAGGGGTCATTAATAATCCTACGTGCCACCTTTACAGTCTGTTGGTCGCATAAGGCAGTAAGAGTACGAACAGGCTGGTCAATGATCTTTGAACAGACCTTAACCACGCTAGACAGACGGTTCCTGTTTAGGAGAGTGATGGAATGAAACCAGCTAATAAATGAAAAAGTTATTACATTTTCAATGAAAGAATAATAAAATGTCTTAAGAATAACTTGTTGTTCTTGTACCATCTCTGTGATTCTGTGATTGTTGGATGTACCATCTCTGTGATTCTGTTCGCAGCAGCGATGAATCTCCTCGTCAAATCAGTGGAAAAGCCAATTTGGGGAGCTGTGCTGTCAAGTGGAGTCCAACAGGTCCCAGTTAGGGCCTTTATGGACGACCTGACAATAACTGCGAGGTCAGTCCCGGAGGGCAGATGGATCTTGGAAGATTTGGTAGAGCTCGCCACAGCAGCTAGGATGGAGTTCAAACCCTCAAAATCGAGAAGCTTGGTATTGAAGCGGGGCCGTGTGCAGGATCGTTTCCGGTTTAAGATCGGTGAAGATACCATTCCAACAGTTTCAGAGAAGCCAGTAAAGAGCTTAGGGAGGTGGTACAGAGCTGACCTGACTGACAAAGCAAGCGTGAAGGAGATTCTCAACCAAGCAGAAGAATGGCTGAAGACCCTGGAGAGGAGCGGCCTGCCCGGCAAGTACAAGGTATGGGGCTACCAACACGGCATCCTTCCAAGGCTCCTGTGGCCACTACTTGTCTATGAGGTCCCCTTGACAACAGTGGAGGGTTTGGAAAGGAAAATTAATAACTTCCTCAGGAGGTGGCTGTCTGTCCCCAAAAGTTTTTACATCAGTCGTGGAGGAATTTAAGACAGCCAAAGTTCGGTTGGCGATGATGTTGTGCGACAGCAACGATCAGGCTGTGCGACAGGCCAACATCGTAGTGAAAACGGGGCGGAAGTGGAAAGCCAGCGGAGCTCTGAGGGAAGCGGAAGAGCGCTTAAAGCATGCAGATATCATGGGCACGGTGACCCAGGGGAGACTGGGCCTGGGAGTCATCACCCGAGCAAGCTGGAATGAGGCAAAGGCAAAGGACCGGAAAGAGATGGTGCAGAAGGAGATTCGGGCTGTGGAGGAAGAGAGTAGACAAGCCAGGGCAGTAGCCATGAAACAACAAGGCAGCTGGACCAGGTGGGGAAGTGTTCGAGGAAGAGCCATCAGTTGGAAGGACATCTGGAACATGGAGGGGCATCGAATAAAGTTCCTCCTTAGCTCTGTGTATGATGTCCTGCCAACACCAACAAACCTTGAAAGATGGAGACTGACAGAGGATCCCTCCTGTGCGCTGTGCAAGAGACCGGCAAACCTGGAGCACATTCTGTCGTCCTGTCGGGCAGGCCTGACTGAAGGGAGGTTCAGGTGGCGCCATGATCAGGTGCTCTCACAGCTGGCAGAGGGACTGGAAAAGGAGAGGAAGCGGAAAAGAACCAAGGGCCAAGATAGAGGTCCCCGCTTCATTTGCTTCCTCAGGCCTGGGGAGAAGGCAGGCAAGGAGGACCGATGTTTAGGGATCCTTGGTACAGCAGAGGACTGGGAAATGAGAGTTGATCTGGGGAGGCAACTCAAGTTCCCAGAGGAAATTGCCATGACCAGCCTCCGACCAGACATCGTGGTCTGGTCCCAGGCAACAAGACAGGTGGCCCTAATAGAGCTGACAGTACCCTGGGAGGAAAGGATTGAGGAAGCACATGAACGCAAGTTAGGGAAGTATCATTCCCTCATCACAGAGAGCCAGCAGAGGGGTTGGAGAGCCTGGAATCTACCGGTGGAGGTGGGTTGCAGGGGATTCCCAGGACAGTCACTTTGGAGAGCATTGGGGACGCTTGAGGTTAGAGGGGCAGCCCGCAAGAACCTAGTGAACAAGATAGCAGAGCAGGCAGAAACAGCATCCAGATGGCTGTGGTTGAAGAGGAGCGAGCGGTGGCTAAACCAGGCTGGCAGAGAGGGCGGGGGTCAGAGCGGTGTAGTATAGTCCTGAATGACCGAGGGAGCAGTTCCAGGACGCTGGCTCTGCTGTCAAGCCTCATGGAGGTGTCGTGGGCTAGTTGATGAAACACCGGTGAAGTGGGGTGCCCACTTGAAAACCCAGTGAAGTCGACAGGTCTGAACCAGGTCCGACCATTCAGCTCTGCCCTCAGGTAAAGACGTCTGAAGGAAGCGGCTTCAATGCTAGCCACCCACATAAGGAGCAGGACGTAACTCCAGCCAAGTGTGGTGGCTGCGATATACCCTATCGTTTAAAGACATTCCAGTGATTAATTTATTTTCAAATATATGCATTTATAATGTATGTATATAAACAATTATATTTAGAGTTTTTTTTATATTGGCTCCCTCAATCCCTCAACTTTTCTATAGATATAACTGTCAGGCCCACTGGAGCCTCATCAATAGAGACGCATGCGCTGAACACCTCTGGAGTAAACTGACCCTGGATCAGAACCGGATCCGGAGCTGCTATGGCTACTTAGAAGAGAGATAGCTATGGGAGAGATAGATAATGAATTTAATGACTTTTATAGGCGATTCAATACACACGATTTTAATGAAATTAGTAGGGATTTTTTTTTAGTTTGAAAACGTCTCGGCTACGTATGTAACCCTCGTTCGAACGGAGACGTTACGTCGGAATGATGGAGAATGGGGGTTTCGCATAGAAAGCCAATCCTCTTCGAGTATTAAAAAACGAGCCAATGGCGTGAAAATGCCTTGGGTCTGCAGAATTTGCATAGCGTATCTCCGCCCCACATCGTGGGTATAAAAGGAGGAAGCGGACGCAACCGCAGTATGTCTTCGCTGAGGAGCCGAGACTGAACTCGGGCGTCTACCCAGCGTTACAGCGGAAGTGGCAGGGAGACGTAACGTCTCCGTTCCCTACTCAGGGGACGAGGGTTACATAAGTAACCGAGACGTTCCATTTCGTTGTCACTCCGAGTTACGTCGGAATGACGGAGAATGGGGGTCCCCGTGTAATCACGCCACCTTCACAGCTGTCTTCCAGTTCCCTTGCGCAAGTCTGACCCCTGACACATTTAGCCTCTTTACGAGGAGTCCTACTTGACACAGGAATACCAAGGTACACTGGGGAGCATATCCCCCTTAAAGGGGAAATGAAGCGGTGAATCAAGTTTACATGATTTACAAGATGGATTTCCAATATAATCAACAATTATATAAGAAACATTACAAATGTAAACATTTAGAAGAAAAAAAGAAAAAAACTTTATCTTTCGCCGCCAGGGCGCCGCAATTGTGCAGGTGACGTCACAGGGTTGGTTGGCTCAAGTTTAACAGGCTCTGGGCATTGAAAATCGCGACATCAAACTGTGTTTATACCAGTGTTTTGACCGCGAACGACTAATGTTAGGTACAGATATTAGACAAAAAGATGACGTCTCATGTTATATGTTGACAAACTGCACATAGAAACCTTGTTCGCGATGTCTGCCGTCAGATATTCCCGTCTCGTCAACACCATGTAAGTTACGTTGCTGTGTAGAACAGTCAGTGGTGGTTTGGGGCGGAGAGCGGGTTTGCAACGCTAACTTACCAGGTGTCAGTGTGGCTGTTGTCCTGCGATGCCCTCCGTGTCAGAGTCCATCTGTTGTCAAGAGGTTGATCTTGAGCATGTGTTGCGTGGTCAATTCTGCATCACCGGCGCGCACGTTTACCATGCTGTGCCGGGAGTTAGACGTGTGGAAGCGGCGATGCTTTCCCTGAAGGATGTCAGAGCGGAGACACTTTTTCCTAGTATATGTAGGCTGTAGCTAACGTTACTAGCACTACCAGTGCGAAAATATGGACGTTTCATTTCCCCTTTAACAAATACGTGCTAACTTACATGTTATTGACGAGACGGGAATATCCGACGGCGAAAGATACAAAGTTTTTTCTTTTTTTCTTCTAAATGTTTACATTATATAATTGTTGATTATATTGGAAATCCATCTTGTAAATCATGTAAACTTGATTCACTGCTTCATTTCCCCTTTAAGGGAATATGCCGCAGCATGCCTACCATAGGGAGGACTTAAGAATACACATATGGCCCCGTAGGGTCCCATACGGAAGAAAATGGAGTGACCAGCCCGTAGGGTGGCTAAAATCTTAACTCCAGGGGTGGCAAGGTGGCTTGCCGAGGGAAGACACATGCTCAGAGAGGCTTACAGTGGAAATTACACATGTGGAGGTTACTAGCAGGAACCATGCACACGGAGGCACCTAACCGACATCCGGGCAACAGACAATGGCGATATCGCACTTATCCAGTCGGTGGAGTGGAGTGGCGAGCAAGCGAAGACACCTGAGCGGGTCCAGTACTGGCCGGATGAGCGAGTACAAGAGAGGACACAGGCTCCACTTGAAGATTATAGAATCTAGTGAATGTGTTGGGTGACGCCCAGCCTGCAGCTCTGCAGATGTCTGCTAGCGAGGCACCATGCACTAGAGCCCAAGAGGAAGCCACACTCCGGGTGGAGTGGGCCGTCACACCAAGGGGGCACGGTCGACCTTGCTGCTGGTAAGCCAAAGCGATGGTGTCCACAATCCAGTGAGACAGCCGCTGCTTTGAGAGAGCCCTTCCCTTCTGGCTCCCACCATAACAGACAAAGAGCTGGTCTGAGGTCCTGAAACACTGCATTCTGTCTACTTAAGCACGGAGGGCGTGTACTGGACAGAGCAGTGCCAAGTTTGGGTCTGCCTCCTCCAGGGACAGCGCTTTCAGCAGGTTCACCACCTGGTCCTGGAAGGGAGTGGTGGGAACCTTGGGCACATATCCAGGCCGGGGTCTCAGGATCACGTGAGAGTACGCCGGCCCGAATTCCAGGCACGCTTAGTCAACGGAGAATGCGTGCAGGTCCCCTACCCTCTTGATAGAGGCCAGTGCAACCAGGAGCGCTGTCTTCATTGACAGGAATTTAATCTCTGGAAGAGGAAGCAGATCGGGTAGCAGATGCGGGGACTCTCACAGTAAGATCATTGAGTCTCGATCTCAGTGTCGCGATGGTCATGTTCCCACAGAAGGAACATATGTCATCCACAAACGCTGCTTTAGCGTGTTCAAAGCCCAGACACACAAAGCAGCGCTCATGCCCATCAGAGGAGGAGAGATATCGACCGCACCCAGAAGAACACGGGCGAACCATCTTTAAAAAGACGTGCCACGTGCAGCTCTTTCAATAGAGAGGAAATTCACTCTGCAGCGCTGAGGCGACCAGGGAGAAGCACAAAATCTGGCAGACCACTGCACAGATCGCAGGCAATGTAGAATCTCGCTGGGTACCGCCGTCACACCAACACTGGAGAGGACGCTCGTCTCGAAGAGGTAATCTCAGTATAAGTGGCTTGTGGAGTGGAGAGGTTCTCTTTTCTCTGAAGCGAAAACATACTGCGGTTGCGTCCGCTTCCTCCATTTATACCCACGAGGTGGGGCGGAGATACGCTATGCAAATTCCGCAGACCCAAGGCATTTTCACGCCATTGGCTCGTTTTTTAATACTCGAAGAGGATTGGCTTTCTATGCGAAACCCCCATTCTCCGTCATTCCGACGTAACTTCCGAGTGACTACGAAAGGGAACAGAGGAATATCTGCTCATTGATAAAGCCTCTGTTTTGAGGGTTTTACAAACCACCAAAAAAAATAAAAGCCCTGGGCTTGATAAAGTCAGTGGGAGAGTTTTGAGGAGCTGTGCTTATCAGCTCTGTGATATCAGTCATTTCATTTTTCAGACCTCAGTGAAATTACAGAGAGTGCCTTCAGTATGGAAATGTTTTACTACTACTACATACCCTGAACGTTCCCTCTGTTTGTGGAGCTTGAGCTTATCCACTTACTCACCCTTAATCACACCCTGGGTATTTGTGTACAAAATAACATATTGTAGTGACTGTCGATGGCTGTGTGGCTGTCAGTCAGCTATGTGGAACCCTGGGCACGCTGTTGTTTGGCCTTTAGGAGAGGGTGGCGGGTTGAGGAAGTTTGTCTGTTATTTTGATTGCGCTGTTCTGAAGCTATGTTTCTGAATGCCTGCACGTTGTGCCTGGCGAATAATCAAGTTAACTGAACTCTGGCCTAGTGTGAGATGCGACAATATAGCTTCTCTATTCTATTTTGCCTGGAAACGCTTCCAACACCCTTGCGTGTAGCGTGAAAAATAGGCGTTGTTTTCCTCATGGCTCGAGCGCGCCTGAGCACGCAAGTCACTCAGGCAGTCTGCAAGCTCTAACCTGTTAACATGGGAGCCGAAATAAAAACGGACACGCCACGCAGCCAGTGTGTCACAGGGCATAAACTATAGATGTGTTAAAAAATACGGAGAATATATATATATATATATATATATATATATACACACATGTATCCGAGTCCTGATCGGGAGGTAACATCCGATTCCGATCGAGTCTAAAACCACGTGATCGGGCCTGATTTCCGATCACTTGATCAGATCTGGACATCCCTAGTATTATTCATAAACTATATGCTATTATCAGTGTATTATTATGTACTTATAATTGTATATAATTATAGT
Organism: Pimephales promelas; assembly: GCF_988280905.1. Lineage (NCBI taxonomy): Eukaryota > Metazoa > Chordata > Actinopteri > Cypriniformes > Leuciscidae > Pimephales > Pimephales promelas. The sequence goes on along the minus strand of NC_142770.1, from coordinate 42,333,597 downwards.
ATTCATTACTTGCTGTTTGTTGATTTTATTGACTAAACTACACTATTACTTCTTTTCGTATATTTTTATTATTACTTTATCGAATATTTACTATTTGCATTGCACTGTAGTTGTACCAATATCTTATGTATTGCCATAAAGGATCCATCAGTTATCTTTGTTATGGCTAAAATCAATCACAAAAAATGCTTTTACCACAATAAGAAAACTTTATTTAATTTAATGTAAAAAATAAATGATATCTTCACAATTCTTAGTCAAGAATAAAAAGCCAGATTATAGCCTACATGACAAGCCTGAGCTTTGACAATTCCTTATTTTTAAAAAAAGTCTTACTATCGAGATTTTAAATAACTAGTGATGGAACTTTTTGTACACCACGAACAAAACCACTGAAATCAGTTGATAAATGTAATTTATTTTTTGTTGTTTTTATCCAGATAAAACCGCAGCTCACCGTTTACTTGATTACAGTGCAGTCTTGCCCTCCGCAAAATGGCAGATGCGTTGACGTATCTCAGCAACGTTCCAAAGCGGCCAATAGGGCGTCTATGTATTTATTATGTCTATGCTGACAGGCGGCACAAGAAGCCATTGTGTGAGAGCCGATTTGAGTTCTAATGTGCTTTAACCCTTGTGCATCCTTATGGACATTTTTGTCCTTTTCAGTTTTTTTTTTATCACTTTGCCTGTGTTAAAGCTAACTGCAAAAAACTTGGCACTGGTGTGTATTTTTATTGGAATTTTACTATTTCACCGTCATTTTCTTAAAAAAATATTTTTAGCATTAGGTACAAAAAATACTCCCTCTCAGACCCTTTTGGACAAAAATGACTCCTTTGAAACCCATTAAACCTGCCATTTTTAATCCCCGGTTCAGTTAACTATAAAATTATGCAATCTTTGTTAAGAGGCTTTCATTCTGATGGCAAGGCTTAAAAATTTTATTTTTTACTATTTTTTATCAGACGGTGCCGCTTTCTCCTGTTTTCTGGTTCGGCATATTATAGAGCCAACTGGATAAATTATGCAACAATATTTGTGTGGGTGTGTTGGTATGGATGTCAAAGTGTGGTTAGTATGTGTGTTATAAAAAAATATGTGTATGTGTGTGTTTGTAATACTGAGAGAGAAAAACTGCAAATTCAAATCCAATCACTGTGAGCACCAGTGGAGTTTTGCTGGCACCCAATGGGTAAAATATGCTACTACGCCCAAACAAACTGTTACCGAAAGCTCATTTTTTGAGATATCATCCTCAAATTTGAAACACAACCTATTTAGATTTATGGCTTTGATTGTATTGCAGTTTTGAGTTCAACCTGATTTATAAAATATGTATTTTATATAAAATATTTTTTATAAATAATTTTCAAAAACTTATACCTATATAACTTTTTTTGGGGGATTTACTTATTATTATTTTTTACTTATTTTTTTTACTTCAGCAATAATCTGCAAAGGGTCTTCTTTAAAATGATACCAAACTTAAGTCAGTGCTCCAAAGCGTCACATTTTTATGACAGTTTTTTGACATGGACATTTTTGTCCTCTTTTTACTTGTGTGTAACTTTTTTTAATTGATGCACAAGGGTTAAATCATCAAGCACGTCCCGTTCCTTATTGTTCATTTATCCGTGCTTCTCAATCACTCTAAAGTTTCAATAACTTTAAGCAATTCGCTCTGTGTTTACAAAACATTAAGCACACACACACACACACACAAGGGCTGGGACGATCTCCTGGTTCGATATCATCATATTTGGGTGCCGATACTATAAGTATTACGATTTTTAAGAATTGCGATTATTTCTATCAAAATCTGACTTTCTCTATTTTGATCGTTAGACATCAGTGTTTATATTTGAGCTTTAAACTTTTATCCCATTACTTCCATGATAATTTAAACTATTGTATCACAGAAATATTGATACTATTATGAGGTTGAAAAGACCTTTTGTGAAACTGTTTCATGACAACTCTCTCTGGGTCAGCGAATGTTGCGATATGATTTGGTCAAAGGTTCAATAGACAGAGGAACTGGAAGAAGATCGTGTGTGTGTGTGTGTGTTTTTGAATGGAGATCACAGTATTTTAAAGATGAATCGTGCAGCTCTACTGTCTTATCTCTTATATTACGACACTCATAGATATCGACACGTTTCATCCTCTGTTGGAGCAAGAGTGGCTAACTTCTGTCAAGCTTGTCTATAAGCAACGATAAAAATAAAGCAATTTAATTTGAATTAATATCAATTCTGGAATAAATAAAAAAATATATTTTAAAATTGTGAACCAGAAAATTGTGATTAGTATTGTGAATCGATTTTTTCCCCCATTCCTAACACACACAGACACACGTTCTTTAAAATGTTTACAAATACAGTAAACACACACACTTAATCACACACACACACACGCTCACACACTTTGTTGGGTTTCCATGTTTTTTGGGGATTTTCCAAAGAATTTTTTTTAATAGCTATAGTGTGATTATTATAATTCCTTTCTATGTAAAGCTTTTGAATAACTGTTTGAATTTTCCTTGCATTTATTTTGTGATTATTTCCTTTCTATGTAACGCACTTTGAACTGCCATACTGTATGAAATGTGCTATATAAATGAACTTGCCTTGCCTATGTTATTTATAGTTTAAGTTTTGTGTTTATCTCTGGATATAGGCTAAATGTGTGTCATTGTTCTCTACAGGTTGATTGATTGTGGAGTCACAGATAAAGGTTGTGTTGCTCTGGCTTCAGCTCTGAGATCAAACCCCTCACACCTGAGAGAACTGGATCTGTCTGTGAATAAACTAGGAGACTCAGGAGTGAAGCAGCTTTCTGATCTACTGGCGAATCCTCACTGTAAACTGGAGACACTGAGGTAAGATCATCTCTACCATAAAGCCTCTGAGTGAATAAGGATTCATATGTAGATAGTGTATACAATATATGTTTGGTGTAAGCCCCATCCGGTGGTTCAGGTTATGCCTTCCCTAAATGTCGCTAGATGAAGTAATTCGTCAATATGCATATTCATTAGGTCATCGCGTCATTCTTGCGTTCTGACTAATGTTTTCTCTCTAAATTCATGCTCACATACTGGATTTTAATATAATATAAATTAGCCTAATGTCCAATAAAGATGTTCTCATTTCCTTTTTTTAGCGCTCAAATTGTTATCTTTTCTCTCTTTGCTCCTCCTTATTACTCCTCCCAGATTAAAAACACCAGCATCATCATTTTATTGGGGCAACCTTCTTTGCACATGCGTATCATTTCTTTAAAAAAAATGGACATCTGTATTAGTGTCTTTTTACACAATGGGCTCCTTGTTTCAGTACGCTTTTCTCAGTGGCACATTGTTACATTGTATACAATCTGTTTCTCCCCCGGTGCCTCCCAACACCTGCATCTGTGCTACAAATGTTTTTTGGGTACTTTTCCACTCTCTTGTCCCTGTCCTCATATGCCCTATGACCCTAGTTTTTTCTGCTTGGCATTACATCACATACACGCTTCTTTCACATGTGCATAAGACAAGCAGAATTCTCCAACAATGACTACATTTTTTACATGTGTAAAATGATCTGAATTAAGAGTTCAGGAACTGGATGGACTAAAGCTGTGTGATAGTGAGTATTAGAAGTAATAAGCACAAAATTAAAATGGTCAAACTAAATTATTTAAATGTAAAACAAAAGAGCAGAAGATAAGTGATGCGTCAGTGACAAACACTGCTGATTCCCGTCTGTCAGCGGCCGTGCGCTCAACAGAAGAACGAGCCGCTGCTCCTCTCATCATTCACTGAACAGGGGAGACGCAGCGAGAGAGAGAGACGGCAGGGAGAAAGCAAGAGGTTGCGCTCGCACCACTGACAACATCTGGAGGATACTGAGCTTTGACCAAAGAGGCGCTAGATTTGGCACTAGTCACTTTTTTATGTCACTAAAGGGTCTAAAAAGTCACTAAAAATAGCAACAAAGGCGCTAAGTTGGCAACACTGATTCAGTCTCACGCCGCTTCCACGCTCCAATTGAAAGGGATATAGCGACTGTAACGTCACACGCTGGAGTGTCTTTGAGAGCCACCAGAGAAAAACAATGACGATAGTTTGGTGAATGGATTTTTTTCTCCCAGCCCTAACACACACACACACACATTCCTTAAAATTCTTACAAATACATTATTAAACGTGCTTTTATTTTGTATCTATTTTCTATGCAAAGCTCTATGAATTGCTATAGTTTGATTATTATAATTTCTTTCTATGTGAAACTTTTGAACTGCCATAGTGTATGAAATGTGCTATAGAAATAAACTTGCCTTGCCTATGTTATTTATAGTTTAAGTGTTGTGTTTTTCTCTGGATATAGGCTTAATGTGTGTCATTGTTCTCTACAGGTTGAGTGATTGTGGAGTCACAGATGAAGGTTGTGTTGCTCTGGCTTCAGCTCTGCGATCAAACCCCTCACACCTGAGAGATCTGAATCTGTCTGATAATAAACTAGGAGACTCAGGAGTGAAGCAGCTTTCTGATCTACTGGCGAATCCTCACTGTAAACTGGAGAAACTGAGGTAAGATCATACATGACTCTCAACTTAAACTGTCACTGTGAATTCATAAAGTATAATCAAATGGAATAAAATTCAGGGAAATAACTATTATTACATTAATTACAAGCACATCTAATATTGTAATATGTAATATGTAAAATGTAATATTGAAAACAACCTTATTAAATTCATGAAATTAAATTAATGTCTGTTCGTATAATGACGTCTGTTTATATGATGTAAGAGGATTAATATGTATAAAACATTTGCTGTGTTTCTCCTGCACTGTGAGTTCATGTGTTTGATCTGTAAATGCTTGAACACATGAGCTGCTCCTCATTAAGCTGAAACTGCAGGACTGATAGTCACACTGAAAAACACACTCTGACATCATGACATACATTTAACACCCTTTACTTTAAACACACTCAATCTCAGCACAATCAGGATCACAGTCACAGAGTCACAGATTATGACATGGAGAAACACTATAGTCCATCAATGACACGTCAGTGTGTGTGTTATTAATGAGACTGCGTGTTCTTATCCTATGAGAAGACATTCCTCTTATTCATGACAGCACATGTCAACCCTATTTAATAATTTAAAACCAGCAGAATATAAAAAGTTAACGTAAACAAGGTAACGTTACTCCGCTCGTCATCGGCAGCTGTCACAGTTGGCGACAAGAAAAATTCTCCGTGGACCGGTCCGAGCGCTTCAGATGCGCACTTTCATATGAGGGGACGCAGCTTTAGGTAACAACTATTTGTTAATATTGTGACAATAGACCTACATTTTGTTACTTTAATTTTCAAAATAACCAGTGGGGGAATGAACTTCACAGCCTACTTCATAGGCTATTCACGTAAATGTGAAGTAGTCTACTTTCCCCCCTCACAGGACAGCAACACTGCTACGCATTTACAATAAACTACACTAAAGTAGGCAATCCTATAGTTTAAATGTATACACTCAGATGCCGTTACAAAAATAAACAATGTCCAAAGACATGAATTTTATTTTAACACATTTAAAGTTGCATAAAATAATAAATTATGAATAATAATGTACAGAAAATTTTTTTTTTCGTTTTCGCGTTTCAACAAGACAAATAAAGCCACACAATGGTGACGAATGTGTTGATGAAAAAGAAAAAAAAAACACTTTTGGCTTTTAACTCTGGTTTCTCTGGCTATTTGATTAATGAAAACAATACTTTTACGTTTAAATGTGAATTTGCCGTCCACCACCGAACTCTCGGCCGCCCTTAAAAAAATAAAAATAAAAATGCTGTCGTCACCAGCTTAATGACATTAGGAGGATAGGATAGACCGCGTAGGATCAGGTAGGATCCATTTATGTATCTTCTCTTTCACGGCAAAATGAAGGGTGCATTTGGCGTCGCTTTTGAATCAGGGTAGCCTTCGTCGCGCCGTGATGACGCAACCAGCCTTCTAATACGTCCTTCGAAAGATGCATAACTGAATAGGGACAGCCTTCAATGCGCTGCAGTGACGCAATCGGCCTTCAAATGCGACCTTCGGAGGGTGCAGCCTTTGAATTGGGACAGCCTTCGTAGCGCGGCTTTGAAGCAATCGGCCTTCAAATACGGCCAAGCGTCCTTCAAATACGGCATACGGAGGATGCAGCCTTCACATTGGGACATAGCTTGTATCAGCTGGCACTCCTTCTCCTTCTCTCATGCGCTACACACTCCAACTTATAGTGCCCTCTCTGGTTGTAGAAGGTGCACCACTCAAATGCAATGGAAACAATTATAAGTAAATCATGAAACCAAAAATAAAACTCAAATGTGGCTCCTACAACATTAACCACACACACGTTGGGTTACCATGTTTTATGAGCACTTTCCATAGAAATAATGATTTTTAAACTGTAAATTAAAAGAGTAGTTCACTTTTTAAAAAAAAAAATTTGCTGATAATTTACTCACCCCCATGTCATCCAAGATGTCCATGTCATTATTTCTTCAGTCGAAAAGAAATTAAGGTTTTTGATGAAAACATTCCAGGATTTTATCCATATAATGGACTTCAATGGGAACCAAACAGTTCAAGGTCCAAAAGAAAACTTTCAGTGCAAACTGTTCAAAGGGCTTTAAATGATTCCAGACAATGAATAAGGTTCTTATCAAGCGAAACGATCGCTCATTTAAAAAAAAAACCAAAGTTTAAGTTTTATAAGCTCAAATGGTCGCCTTGCTCTTTTCTGTGATGCGCGTTCGTGACTCTCCTGTTCAAACTTGTTCGTCAAAGTGAACAAATCTTTTTTCCGAGTCAACTCGTTCATTTCATTTGTTGAATCAACCAAATGACACGAAAAAAGATTTGTTCATTTTGATAAACGAGTTTGAACAGGAGAGTCACAAACGTGCATTACAGAAAAGAGAAAGGCGCGCATTTGAGCTTATAAAACTTAACCTTTTTTTTTTAAATGAGCGATCGTTTCGCTTGATAAGACCCTTATTCATCGTCTGGAATCGTTTAAACCCCTTTGAACAGTTTGAGTATTTATATATATTTCATATTGACAGCATTATGTGTTGTGTTTATCTCTGGATATAGACTTAATGGCCCTCATTTATCATTCTTGCGTAGAAACGGGTGTGCATGTTGGCGTAAGATTATGCTTACACTCCTCTCACCATAGCTGTCAACCTCCCGTTTTTTCCGGGTTTCTCACGTATTTTAGCTCCTTTCCCGCTGTCTTCCCGTTTTAGTATTTTCCCGTAAAATATCCCGTATTTACTCTCTGATTGTGTGAGACGTACGAGCTCGGACAGATTCGGCTTGAAGTAGTTTATCCTCTGATGCGGTGCCGCGCGCACTGGCCGGAGACACACTGGCTGCGTGGCGTGTCCATTTTTATTTCGGTTCCCATGTTAACAGATTAGAGCGTGCACGCTGCCTGCATGACACACGCGTCTCCAGAAAATGCGTGCATGCTAGAAATAGAACTGACGCCTATTTTTCACGCGACAGGCAAGCGTGTTTTTTGCCTGGAATTTCTTTGCGTTTCCAGGCAAATAAATAAATAAAAAATAGGAAACTATGTTTAGGCTAGCTGTATGTGATTTTGTACTCGAATACATATTAATAAATTACATTTTGATGTTTGAAAGTCTAGGTTTTTACATAAATTCAGATATCAATGTAATTTAAACAAATAATAATTAATATAAATCGATTTTCAAATATATGAATAAAATATATTTTATTTTTTCCAGTTGTTTCTTATGCTCTTAACAATGTGATTACATGAAGAAGAAAAAAAACTAGAAAAAAAAAACGTTCTGGGCCACAGGAGGATATAAAGATAGGATAGTGTGTCTTCTGAGTGATGGTCCACCATCAGGCTAAATAGGCTCTTTAAAGCTACACAAAATGTGTAAATGTAATTGAAATAAACAGACAGCCCACTTCCCTTTTGCGGATTTTGGAAGATGTGTGATAGGCTAACAGTAGAAATTGTTCTCCAAATGCAAGAGCAACACACCGCTAATCCAAATGTAGATTTTTTTTTCTTTAAATGACACTGTCTCTTTCTCTCTCACACATAGGTTTACGTTAGTTATGAACTCTTTAGACTTTTAAGGATTAGTGCTTTATTTTTAAAGTTTGTGGGTAAGAATCGTGCAAAACAAAATCCCTTATTTTGGGGATGGATTCTGGGAAAACTCCCTTATTTTCAATATTCAATGTTGACAGCTATGCCTCTCACCGCCTGATTTATGAAGATGTGCGTACCTTTGAAATCCAGGTGTACGCAATGCCTGCCCTTGATAAATCCCGCGGCCGAAAACAATCGTCATTAGAATAACACGCCCCTAAATATTCAAGTCTCCGCTTCCCCCACGCCCTTGTCTTACGCCATGTACACACGGAAGACGGTAAAAAAGAGAAACTTCTCCGACGTGGAGCTGAAATGACCTAGCACAATGCATTATTTTACAGCACGTCTTTTGAAATTAGCATTCAATTTCGAATCACATGTATAATAGTGATGATGTGATGTGAAGTACCATTCATTCACATTAATAATTGCATGACAATTTGTAATATTCTCCTTATTATTTTGATTTGTATTAATGAAGCTTATTGTTATTTAGAAGAAGGATGTCATTATTATTATTTGTATTATTATTATTATAATTTAAAAGAAGAAGAATGCATTTTTGATTATTCTGTCAGTCTGAATTATTTTTTGGTCTATGAAAGCCTTTCATTACTGAACCCAGTCCGTGCGCACCTGCCGGGGATAATCCTGAAACGCCAGTTAAAGCACACAGGCTCGCAACTGAAGGAATAATTATGCTTACAAATCAAATGCTTTGGTAAAGTCACACAAATTAAACATTGAAATCCATGTTGCACAAAAATAAACACTGAAGTTTATAATTACTATGTTGTTTTTTTGCTTGTTTTTTTACACTGGGTCATAATATATCATATCTTTTAGTTTGTCAGTGCGTTTTTTGGTGTTAGGCTTTTTTGCACTAAATTCTGCACTTTGCATTTCTGCACTAAATCAAAACGTGCGTACACCACCTCCTGAGCTGGTGTAGGATTTGAGCGTGCCGTACGCCAACATCCATATTGATAAATCTGAAAGTCACAGTGGTTTGGGTTTACGCAAGGTGTACGCTGGAAATTTGGTGTACGCACTTTTGATGAATGATGGCTAATGTGTGTCATTGTTCTCCACAGGTTGTGTGATTGTGGAGTCACAGATGAAGGTTGTGTTGCTCTGGCTTCAGCTCTGAGATCAAACCCCTCACACCTGAGATATCTGAGTCTATCTGGGAATAATCTAGGAGACTCAGGAGTGAAGCAGCTGGAGGATCTGAGGGATGATCCACATTATAAACTGAAGACACTAGAGTAAGAATAGTTCTTAACGATTTTCATCATCATATTTTCATTTAAAGTTCAAATGGCTGTTTTACTCGCTAGAAATAGAAGTAAAGGTTCAGGTTCAGTAACAGTGTGTGTGTGTGTGTGTGTGTGTGTGTGTGCAGCTTTAAATCTGTAGTGAGTGTAATGATGATTTCTGCTGGTTCTGGATCAGCTGTCCGTTGTGTGAAAGTGACCTTTCATGTGCTTTTGATTTTGTAAAGTGACTTTGAGCATCAGATAGAAGCTATATTATCATGTTGGAGAAGGAATTAATATAGATTATCTAGTTAGTTTTCTTATGAAAAGATGTGACAGATGTAATATGTCATACTACATATGTGACTGTGTGTGTGTTTTATTTTAGGACTTATAGATGACAGTCTGATCTTCTGCTGATCATCTGATGGTGAATAAGGATCCACTACAGAGACTCACAGTCAATAGAATCAACAGAGACTGAAGATACTAGGGGTGTAACAATACATCGATATGGATTGATGCATCGATCAAAAGTCTAACGATACGATGCATCGATACCACACACAAAATATCAATATACGGTACCTTTATTTTAACACACTCCACATCCTCACATAACTTTTCTCCACTGAAATAGACGCCTGACAAGATTGACTGAACCCTTTTTCACAAAAGCTGGTATTTTCCACTGTTAAGGCATCGCAAGTTTGACCTACATGTACGAAAGTACAGCCAAGTTACTACAACTTCCTGTTTCATGGCGAATCATCGACGCCACGGACACGCCCATGAACGAAAACGCACAGATAGCACAACTTTACATCGTCAATGCCTTTAGAAGGCACAGCAGAAATTTGAAGTGGATCCGACTAAAGCCCTAGGAGGAGTTAGTTAAAGTACGTAATGAGTAAATCATCCAAAAATGGCAGTAAAATTAGAAATGGCCGACTTCCTGTCGAGTTTAGGGTATGGGTTCTTGAGGCTTTTTTGTGCGTCTGGTCATGGTAGATGCACCACAGAAATTTCGTACATGTCGGTCAAACATGCGACGGCGGCTGCTTCGTTAAAGGTCACTTCCTGTTGCCAGCAGGTGGCGCTATTACTGTGGGTGAATGTCAGCATGTAGATTTCTTCAGGGCGGGACTCTTGTCAAATGTGTAAAATTTGGTGCGGATCTGGGCATTTACAGCCAAGTTACTACAACTTCCTGTTTCATAGCGAATCATCGACGCCACGGACACGCCCATTGACGAAAACGCGCAGATAGCACAACTTTACATTGTCAATCCATTTAGAAGGCACAGCCAAAATTTGAAGTCGATCTGACTAAATCCCTAGGAGGAGTTTGTTAAAGTACGTAATGAGTAAATCATCCAAAAATGGCGGTAAAATTAAAAATGGCCGACTTCCTGTTGAGTTCAGGGCATCGCTCCAAGAGACTTTTCTGTGCGTCTGGGCATGGTAGATGTACCACAGAAATTTTGTACATGTCGGTCAAACATGCGACGGGGGCTGCTTCGTTAAAGGTCACTTCCTGTTGCCACTAGGTGGCGCTATGACTGTGGGTGAATGTGGACATATAGATTTGTTCAGGGCGGGACTCTTGTCAAAAGTGTAAAATTTCGTGCAGATCTGGGCATTTACAGCCAAGTTACCACAACTTCCTGTTTCATGGCGAATCATCGACGCCACGGACACGCCCATTTAGGAAAACGCGCAGATAGCACAACTTTTCATCGTCAATGCCTTTAGGAGGCACAGTAGAAATTTGAAGTCGATCCGACTAAATCCCTAGGAGGAGTTCGTTAAAGTACGTAATGAGTAAATCATCCCAAAATGGCGGTAAAATTAGAAATGGCCAACTTCCTGTTGAGTTTATGGCATCGCTCCAAGAGACTTTTCTGTGCGTCTGGACATGGTAGATGTACCACAGAAATTTCGTACATGTCGGTCAACCATGTGACGGGGGCTGCTTCGTTAAAAGTCACTTCCTGTTGCCACTAGGTGGCGCTATGACTGAGGGTGAATGTCGGCATGTAGATTTGTTCAGGGCGGGACTCTTGTCAAATGTGTAAAATTTCGTGCAGATCTGGGCATTTACAGCCAAGTTACTACAACTTCCTGTTTCATGGCGAATCATCGACGCCACGGACACGCCCATCGACGAAAACGCACAGATAGCACAACTTTACATCGTCAATGCCTTTAGAAGGCACAGCAGAAATTTGAAGTCGATTCGACTAAATCCCTAGGAGGAGTTCGTTAAAGTACGGAGTGTGTAAATCGTCCGAAATCGTTCGCCAAATTCAAAATGGTGGACTTCCTGTCGAGTTTAGGGTATGGGTTCTTGAGGCTTTTTTGTGCATCTTGATATGATACACGTCCCCACCAAATTTCGTGCATGTAGGTTGAACATGGACGAGGGGCTAATTTTTTCCAATTTTCTAGGTGGCGCTAGCATGCCGTTTTGCCACGCCCAAAAGAAAAGAAAAAACTTAAAGCTGCAAGCAGCGATGGGCGGGCCCTCGCACCTGTAGCGCGTTGGGGTGTGAGGCGGCCGCGTTGCATATTCTGCGGCTCAGCCGGTGCGGCTGTGAATTTGGTTCGCTGCTTCGTTAAAGGTCACTTCCTGTTGCCAGCAGGTGGCGCTATGACTTAGGGTGAATGCGGGCATGTAGATTTGTTCAGGGCGGGACTCTTGTCAAATGCGTCAAATTTCATTCAGATCTTGGCATTTACAGCCAAGTTACTACAACTTCCTGTTTCATGGCGAATCACCGACGCCACGGACACACCCATCGATGAAAACGCGCAGATAGCACAACTTTACATCGTCAATGCCTTTAGAAGACACAGCAGAAATGTGAAGTCGATCTGACCAATTCCTTAGGAGGAGTTAGTTAAAGTACGTAATGAGTAAATCATCCTAAAATGGCGGTAAAATTAGAAATGGCCTACTTCCTGTTGAGTTTAGGGCATCGCTCCAAGAGACTTTTCTGTGCGTCTGGACATGGTAGATGTACCACAGAAATTTCGTACATGTCGGTCAAACATGCGGCAGGGGCTGCTTCGTTAAAGGACACTTCCTGTTGCCACTAGGTGGCGCTATGACTGTGGGTGAATGTCGGCATGTAGATTTGTTCAGGGCGGGACTCTTGTCAAATGTGTTAAATTTCGTGTAGATCTGGGCATTTACAGCCAAGTTACTACAACTTCCTGTTTCATGTTGAATCATCGATGCCACGGACACGCCCATCGACGAAAACACGCAGATAGCACAACTTTACATCGTCAATGCCTTTAGAAGGTACAGCAGAAATTTGAAGTTGATCCTACTAAATCCCTAGGAGGAGTTCGTTAAAGTACGGAGTGTGTAAATCGTCCCAAATCGGTCGCCAAATTCAAAATGGCGGACTTCCTGTCGAGTTTAGGGTATAGGTTCTTGAGGCTTTTTTGTACGTCTGGTCATGGTAGATGTACCACAGAAATTTCGTACATGTCGGTCAAACAAGCGGCGGGGCCTGCTTCGTTAAAGGTCACTTGCTGTTGCCAGCAAGTGGCGCTATGACTGTGGGTAAATGTCGGCATGTAGATTTGTTCAGGGCGGGACTCTTGTCAAATGTGTCAAATTTCGTGCAGATCTGGGCATTTACAGCCAAGTTACTACAACTTCCTGTTTAATGGCGAATCATCGACGCCACGGACACGCCCATCGATGAAAACGCGCAGAGAGCACAACTTTACATCGTCAATGCCTTTAGAAGTCACAGCAGAACTTTGAAGTCAATCCGACTAAATCCCTAGGAGGAGTTCGTTAAAGTACGGAGTGTGTAAATCGTCCCAAAATGGGCGCCAAATTCAAAATGGCCGACTTCCTGTTGAGTTTAGGGTATTGGTTCTTGAGGCTTTTTTGTGCGACTTGATATGATACACGTCCCCACCAAATTTCGTGTTTGTAGGTTAAACGTGGACGAGGGGCTAATTTTTTCCAATTTTCTAGGTGGCGCTAGGGAGCCATTTTGCCACGCCCATCCTCGAAACCCACAAAATACGAAATTTTCACCAGTCCTGACATGCGTGCCAAATTTGGTGAGTTTTTGAGCATGTTGAGGCCCCGAAAATGGCGCTTACTTTGCAGAAAAAAAAAGAAAAAAAAAATTAAAGCTGCAAGCAGCGATGGGCGGGCCCTCGCACCTGTAGCGCGTCGGGGTGTGAGGCGGCCGCGTTGCATATTTTGCAGCTCAGCCGGTGCGGCTGTGAATTTGCTACGCTGCTTCATTAAAGGTCACTTCCTATTGCCAGCAGGTGGCGCTATGACTGTGGGTGAATGTCGGCATGTAGATTTGTTCAGGGCGGGACTCTTGTCAAATGTGTAAAATTTTGTGCAGATCTGGGCATTTACAGCCAAGTTACTACAACTTCCTGTTTCATGGCGAATCTTCGACGCCACGGACACACCCATCGACGAAAACGCGCAGATAGCACAACTTTACATCGTCAATGCCTTTAGAAGGCACAGCAGAAATTTGAAGTCGATCCGACTATATCCCTAGGAGAAGTTCGTTAAAGTACGGAGTGTGTAAATCTTCCCAAATCGGTCGCCAAATTCAAAATGGCGGACTTCCTGTCGAGTTTAGGGTATGGGTTCTTGAGGCTTTTTTGTGCGTCTAGTCATGGTAGATGCACCACAGAAATTTCGTACATGTCGGTCAAACAAGCGGCGGGGGCTGCTTCATTAAAGGTCACTTCCTGTTGCCAGCAGATGGCGCTATGACTGTGGGTGAATATCGGCATGTAGATTTGTTCAGGTCGGGACTCTTGTCAAATGTGTTAAATTTCGTGCAGATCTGGGCATTTACAGCCAAGTTACTACAACTTCCTGTTTCATGGCGAATCATCGACGCCACGGACACGCCCGTCGACGAAAACGCGCAGATAGCACAACTTTACATCGTCAATGCCTTTAGAAGGCACCGCAGAAATTTGAAGTTGATCCGACTAAATCCCTAGGAGGAGTTCGTTAAAGTACGGAGTGTGTAAATCGTCCCAAAATGGCGGTAAAATTAGAAATGGCCAACTTCCTGTTGAGTTTATGGCATCGCTCCAAGAGACTTTTCTGTGCGTCTGGACATGGTAGATGTACGACAGAAATTTCGTACATGTCGGTCAACCATGCGACGGGGGCTGCTTCGTTAAAGGTCACTTCCTGTTGCCACTAGGTGGCGCTATGACTGAGGGTGAATGTCGGCATGTAGATTTGTTCAGGGCGGGACTCTTGTCAAATGTGTAAAATTTCGTGCAGATCTGGGCATTTACAGCCAAGTTACTACAACTTCCTGTTTCATGGCGAATCATCGCCGCCACGGACACGCCCATTGAGGAAAACGCGCAGATAGCACAACTTTACATCGTCAATGCCTTTAGAAGGCACAGCAGAAATTTGAAGTTGATCCGACTAAATCCCTAGGAGGAGTTCGTTAAAGTACGGAGTGTGTAAATCGTCCGAAATCGGTCGCCAAATTCAAAATGGCGGACCTCCTGTCGAGTTTATGGTATGGGTTCTTGAGGCTTTTTTGTGCGTCTTGATATGATACACATCCCCACCAAATTTCGTGCATGTAGGTTGAACGTGGACGAGGGGCTAATTTTTTCCAATTTTCTAGGTGGCGCTAGCGTGCCATTTTGCCACGCCCATCCGCGAAACCCACAAAATACGAAATTTTTCACCAGTCCTGACATGCGTGCCAAATTTGGTGAGTTTTTGAGCATGTTGCGGCCCCGAAAATGGTGCTTACTTTGCAGAAAAAAGAAAAAAGAAAAAAAAAATAATCCTAACAGTTCCAATAGGGTCCTCGCACTGTTAGTGCTCGGGCCCTAATAACCCTAACAGTTTCAATACGTTCCTCGCACTGTTAGTGCTCGGGCCCTAATTAAAGCTGCAAGCATGAGTGCCAAATTTGGTGAGTTTTTGAGCATGTTGCGGCCCCGAAAATGGCGCCTACTTTGCAGAAAAAAAAAAAAATTAAAGCTGCAAGCAGCGATGGGCGGGCCCTCGCAACTGTAGCGCGTCGGGGGTTGAGGCGGCCGCGTTGCATATTCTGCAACTCAGCCAGTGGGGCTGTGCATTTGCTATGCTGCTTTTTTAAAGATCACTTCCTGTTGCCAGCAGGTGGTGCTATGACTGTGGGTGAATGTTGGCATGTAGATTTGTTCAGGGCGGGACTCTTGTCAAATGTGTAAAATTTTGTGCAGATCTGGGCATTTACAGCCAAGTTACTACAACTTCCTGTTTCATGGCGAATCATCGACGCCACAGGCACGCCCATCGACGAAAACGCGCAGATAGCACAACTTTACATCGTCAATGCCTTTAGAAGGTACAGCAGAAATTTTAAGTTGATCCGACTAAATCCCTAGGAGGAGTTCGTTAAAGTACGGAGTGTGTGGGGGCGCTAGCGAGCAGGCAATGGAGTAGGTTGCAAGTTTAGAGAGCTCTGCACAATTGTATTTTTTTTACCCTTTTAAATGGTGCTTTGGCAAATTGTGTGATACAAAAAGACTACCCAAGACTGTTCTGCATCTTCGAAGACGATTTACTTCCTGATAAATGTAAATGGCGAGCAACCTGCGCAAATACAAATATACGGGCAAGGCCTCTGCTAACAAGACGAGCGCCGACACACCTAGTGTTAGCAACGTAACTAACACGACACCCGAGATGGCTGAACAAGGTAAACAAGCTCAACAAACTCGAAAACAAACTGATATGACGATGGAGATGAAGGAAGAGTTACTGTCCTCTATAAAATCAGAGATGACCACACTTTTCCAAACCGAGTTAAGATCAATCATGGCTAAAGAGTTTGACGGAGTCAGATCAGAGCTACAAGCAGTTAGGCAGGAGATAGCAAACAACACATCAGCTTTTCGGTCAGAACTGGAAGTGATCAAAACAACTGTGTCGGACATGGAAAGAGGACTCTCAGGATGTTCGGATGATGTCACGGAGCTACAAAACTCCGTGCGCAGGCTGGAGGGAAATGTTCAAAATCTACAGGAGAAATGCTTGGACATGGAAGGCCGTATGCGGAGGTCAAACATCCGCATTTTGAATGTAGCTGAGGAAGATGGCTCCAGCACCCCTTCTTCTGTTTCAAGGCTGATTAAAAAAGTTCTTAAAATGGATAAAGACGTGCTGATCGACAGATCCCATCGCACTTTACAGGCGAAACGGATGGATGGCAAACCAAGAGCTATTATAGCAAAATTACACTATTATCAAGATTGTGTCGAAATCCTCCGCCTCGCACGGGAATCTGGCCCACTACAACATAACGGCTCAACCATACTCATCTTTCCTGATTATCCACCAAGTGTAGCCCGCGCCAGGTCGGCGTTTAACGAGGTCCGTAAACTTCTCCGAGGTTTGGGTTCTTGAGGCTTTTTTGTGCGTCTGATCATGGTAGATGTACCACAGAAATTTCGTACATTTCGGTCAAACAAGTGGCGGGGGCTGCTTCGTTAAAGGTCACTTCCTGTTGCCAGCAGGTGGCGCTATGACTGTGGGTGAATGTCAGCATGTAGATTTGTTCAGGGCGGGACTCTTGTCAAATGTGTAAAATTTCGTGCAGATCTGGGCATTTACAGCCAAGTTACTACAACTTCCAGTTTCATGGCGAATCTTCGACGCCACGGACACGCCCATTGATGAAAACGCGCAGATAGCACAACTTTACATCGTCAATGCCTTTAGAAGGCACAGCAGAAATTTTAAGTCGATCCAACTAAATCCCTAGGAGGAGTTCGTTAAAGTACGGAGTCTGTAAATCGTCCAAAAATGGCCGCCAAATTCAAAATGGCGGACCTCCTGTCGAGTTTAGGGTATGGGTTCTTGAGGCTTTTTTGTGCGTCTTGATATGATACACGTCCCCACCAAATTTCGTGCATGTAGGTTGAACGTGGACGAGGGGCTAATTTTTTCCAATTTTCTAGGTGGCGCTAGCGTGCCATTTTGCCCCGCCCATCCGCGAAACCCACAAAATACGAAATTTTTCACCAGTCCTGACATGCGTGCCAAATTTGGTGAGTTTTTGAGCATGTTGCGGCCCCGAAAATGGCACTTACTTTGCAGAAAAAATAAATAAATAAATAAAAAAAAATACTCCTAACAGTTTCAATAGGGTCCTCGCACTGTTAGTGCTCGGGCCCTAAAAATAACCCTAACAGTTTCAATAGGGTCCTCGCACTGTTAGTGCTCGGGCCCTAATAATCCTAACAGTTTCAATAGGGTCCTCGCACTGTTAGTGCTCGGGCCCTAATAATCCTAACAGTTTCAATAGGGTCCTCGCACTGTTAGTGCTCGGGCCCTAAAAATAATCCTAACAGTTTCAATAGGGTCCTCGCACTGTTAGTGCTCGGGCCCTAAATATACAAATAAAGTAAAATAAAGAGTATAACAGCTTATCTTGCCTCATGCGCTATTTTTCTTCCTCAAGTAAGCACCTTTGGCGTTAGAAAATATTACAAACGCGCGTGAGCGCCGTAAGCCGTAAGGTCCGCCATGCTGGTTTGTTTACATCTAGGTAGTTTGGCGTGAATGACCTGGAATGCTACAAAGTCGTAAGTCGTGGTTTGAAGTCGTGATTTACGTGTTCAAAAACCTGCCTGGAACGCAGCATTACACACAAAGATAATCATGTGACATTTTAGGAAGTGCCTGACCGCAACAAAGCTAACAGAGATCGCTGTAACATGCATATAAAGATGTTTTGAAGGCAATAAACATGATTGCAATGATATTTGATTTACCTGTGTTCTTCGAGGTCTGCCAGGTATTTTGATAATAATAGCTATATTCATAAAGTAAAAGAGAGGGTGTGTTACGTACCCTCAAACAAGTTTGTTTGAAAGGGGCAACATTGAGGTTGTGATCAGGAGATGGTGCACGTTATAATGGCAAGAGACGACCCACACTCAGAGTTGTGAAAATATAATGTATGATTTATTTGACAAATGATATTTTTAATGCAAAGATAAATAAATATAATAATAATAATAGAGTATAAGGACGTAAAGTGAAGCCAAATAAAAGAAAGGAACAAAACAAACACCAACTAACTAAACCCCAACCTCTTAGCTCACTAATAACAAAAAGAAAATAAAAGACAAAGATCTTCAGCGCAAAGCGCCCTCTCTACCTACACTAACTAATAACAAAACATACAAAAGTGGCATTCACTCTCTTACCTGGTGTAGTATACATCGAGTTTACTAGGTGTTGTTTTATGTACGTCACGTGACATCTTACCTGTCCAAATTACTCTTGGTAACCTCAAAACACGCCATCAAAGGCAGAACACGTTACAATTAGTAACCTCAAAACACGCCATCAAGGCAGAACACGTTACAAGTGGTAACCTCAAAACACGCCATCAAGGCAGAACAAAACAAAACCGAGTAATGTCTGTAACAGAAAAATAACGTACATACAAGCGGCAATCAACACACAGAAAGAAACAAAAGCTGTCTTGCGTTCTTCTCCCGCTTCCCTTTAAACTCGAAGGTTGAACTTGATAGGCCACGGGAGGGAGATGACGTCATGATGTAAATGAAGATTGACATCGCTCTCAACCAACAGCGGACAAGAGATGACGCAAACCTAAGAATAGGATAGTGGTAGAAGAGAGAGAAGAGAAATAGAAACCAAAAAAAAAACATACGACCACAGGGACGTAACACTACCACCCTTAAGAACAAACCTGTTTGTAAAAAAAAACACACAATATTTTACACTCTCGAAAGAGCGTCAGCCATAACGTTATCAACACCCTTTTTTTCCTTTTCTCTATACGTTATAATTCTGGAGTACTAGAGCCCAGCGCATCAAACGCTGGTTTTGATTGTACATCCTGGATAAAAACACTAGAGGGTTATGGTCAGTGAATACGGTGACAGGAAGATTACTGGAACCAAGGTAAACTTCAAAGTGCTGGAGAGCAAGTAAGAGAGCAAGTGCTTCCTTTTCAATGGTAGAATAGTTAAGCTGATGTTTATTAAACTTGCGAGAATAATAACTCACCGGATGGTCTATACCATTTATATCCTCCTGAAGAAGGACAGCTCCGGCTCCAACAGCACTTGCATCTACCTCGAGTTTAAAAGTACGGGAGCAATCAGGTGCAACGAGAACAGGTGCATTACATAAAAGCATTTTAACGCAATCGAAAGCATTCTGACACTCCGCAGACCATTCAAATTTTTTAGATGGACAAAGTAATGAAGTGAGAGGGGTAACAACGGTTGAGAAATTTTTACAGAAACTGCGGTAATAACCAGCCATACCTAGAAATCTTCGCAACTCTCGTCGAGTCGCAGGGACTGGAAACTCTGCAATAGCAGTAACCTTCACTTCCACTGGTCGTACGTAGCCTTGTCCAACCTCTTTACCCAAATAAGTGACAGTCGCTCGACCAAACTCACACTTTGCCAAGTTGAGAGTTAAATTAGCTGCACGTAGACGTTCGAACACCGTTCTCAACGAACTCACATGTTCCTCCCAAGTCACAGAATATAACACTAAATCATCAAGATATGCATTGCAATTCGGTACATCAGCCAAGACGATATTTACAAGACGCTGAAAAGTGGCTGGAGCGTTTCTGAGTCCGAAAGCCATCGCTGTATATTGAAGGAACTTATCTGGTGTTACAAATGCTGAAATGTCTGACGCTTGTGAAGTAAGTGGTACCTGCCAGTACCCCTTCAACATATCCAGCTTAGTAACAAAATGAGCAGACCCCAGATTATCAACACAGTCCTCCATGCGGGGTAACGGATAACTGTCTGGCACCGTTACGGCGTTCACTTTTCGAAAATCAGTGCAAAACCTAAACGTACCGTCAGGTTTAGGCACAAGGAGACAAGGAGAGCTCCAGGGACTGCAACTAGGTCTGGCTAAGTCATTTTCAAGCAGATAATTCACTTCTTGACGCATAATAGATTTCTTGACTGCATTTATGCGATAAGCATTTTGCTTAATAGGACGAGCACCGTTTACAACAATATCATGCTGTAAGACATTTGTTTGTTTAGGAACATCACTAAACAGACAATTAAAATCGAATATTATTTGAACAATGTCAGTTTCCTGGTCAGCAGTTAAATGATTGAGATACGAGTGAAGATCTTCTAAAATTTCTGAGTTAGCTAACCTTGCGCACTGCTGAGGAGCGTTGCGAAGCACGACACCATCCTCGTCAGCCCCTGAGATACCAGAAAATGGTTTCAGTTCCACGGCTATTGCGACAGAAGAGACCGCGGGCCCTGCAGTTTCATCTGAAGCTTTCACCTCAGGCATCTCCCTGTCATGGTAAGCTTTTATCATGTTTATGTGACAAACTCGGGTTTGACGTTTTCTGTCAGGTGTGTACAGCATATAATCAGTTTCACTCATTTTCTGTTTCACCACATAAGGACCAAAGAAACGGGCAGACAAAGATGATCCAGGAACAGGTAAAAGAACCAACACTTTATCACCAGGCGAAAATGAACGCGCAACTGCTTTCTGATCATATTTGCGCTTCATGCCTTTTTGAGCATTTTCTAGAGATTCTTTAGCCAGTGACCAATCAGTATGCAAACGATCTCGAAAATTACTGACATAATCCAGTACATTAGTGCGAGGACCCGGAACACTGTTCAAAATGTGATCTTTAAAAACTTTCAAAGGTCCTCTCAGCTGATGTCCGAATACGAGATCGGCTGGACTAAAACCAAGAGATTCCTGTACAGTCTCTCTTACAGCGAATAATACTAAGGAAACTCCCTCGTCCCAGTCTCTAGCAGTTTCCAGGCAATACTTCTTCAGCATCGACTTAAGTGTCTGGTGAAACCGTTCAAGTGCGCCCTGGCTTTGTGGGTGGTACGCACTTGAGACTCGGTGAGATATTGACAACGACTCCAGTACTTGTCTAAAAAGTTTTGATAAAAAATTCGTGCCCTGATCACTTTGTACTATTTTCGGAAGACCGAAAGTAGAAAAAAATGTCACCAATGCTTTGATGATAACAGGCGCGGTAATTTTCCTTAATGGAATTGCTTCCGGAAATCTAGTGGCCATGCACATTATGGTTAACAGAAACTGGTTACCCGACTTAGTTTTAGGCAATGGCCCAACACAGTCTATGAGCACATGCTCGAACGGCTCTCCAATAGCTGGTATGGGAGACAGAGGAGCGGGGCGAATCACCTGGTTCGGCTTCCCAACAGTTTGACACGTATGACAAGTACGGCAGTACTGAGCCACATCTTTCTTTAAGCCTGGCCAGAAAAAATGTCTCAGAATCCTATCATACGTCTTTGTAATTCCTAAGTGACCTGCAAGCTGATGATCATGCGCTAAACATAACACATGTTTACGATAAGGAAAAGGAACGACCACCTGGTACACAACATTCCACTCTGAATCATTTGTGTTAGAACACCACTTCCTCATCAATAACTCATTCTCCCGAAAGTAAGCAACTTTTTGATCTTTAACTGAATCAAGAGAGACGGCAGAATTAAAAACAGCATTGAGAGACTCATCTTCTTTTTGTGCAGTAATAATTTTCTCTCGTGACACGGGTAATTTTAACGCATCGGCGTCAGACACATTTCCTCTGTTAACCTCTGTCTGTGATTTATCTATTTTTGGCGACGTACCGGCACCCAATTCGTCACCAGAAAAAAGAGTGATAAAAACAGAGTCAGACAAATCAACCATATCACCCACTTTACGCGACTGAGCGCGGGTGACAGCGCATGCGGGAAAAACTTCAGGGTAAGTATGTGACACATCCAATTGACTGAACGCATCTGGCTTTTCAACAACTTCTAACACAGGCAAAATTTTCCCCCCCGCTAGATCATTTCCAAGGATAAAATCAACGCCCTGGACAGGAAGAGAAGGACGTACTGCCACTCTTACAAATCCCGTACATAAGTCACTCTGCAGGTGGATACGATGTAATGGCACAGTAATACAACTCATGTCAATGCCTTGAACTATCACACTTGAATTACAGAAAGTGTCCTCAGAGAATGGTAATTTATCTGCCACAATAAAAGACTGCATTGCACCGGTGTCTCTGAGCATTCTTATTTCTTTCTGTTCGTCACAATTTCCCTTTAGAGAAATTAACCCTTTCAAGATAAAAGGTTGATAACTGTCATCGATTTTCTCCACACTAGGTACACTGACAGTCGGCTTACAAGCCTTCACAAACCCTACGCTCTTAGGCTGCTGCTTGCGTTTTAAAGACAGACAATCTGCGATCACATGTCCTTGTTTGTGACAGTAAAAACATTCACGATCCTCTCTCGTACGAGTTGGACTGTGTTTGGGACGGACTGGTGGGTTTTGCAAAGGAACAGATTGTGATCGCTCTGGACGTGCAAGTGCAAAAACGTTTTTGTGGGTTAAAACAAACTCGTCCGCTAACACAGCTGCTTGAGACAACGAAATTACTTTCTGTTCATTTAGGTAGACCACTACACGATCAGGTAAACACCCTTTGAACTCTTCGAGCAGTACAAGTTCTCTTAACTCATTAAAATCACTCACTTTGCAAGCTGTGCACCACTTGTCAAACAAGATTCCTTTTTCTCTAGCAAATTCCACAAATGTTTGAGCCGAATTCTTTTTATGCCCACGAAACTTCTGCCTGTAAGCCTCTGGGACTAACTCGTAAGCACGAAGTATCGCGGACTTCATAGACTCATATTTTAAACTTTCTTCTAGAGATAAGGTAGAACAGACTTCTTGAGCTTTTCCAATCAATTTACATTGTAACAATAGAGACCAGATGTCTTTAGGCCATCGAAGAGAAGTAGCTATGCGCTCAAATGTACTGAAATACGAATCAACCTCTGATTCTCTAAACTGAGGTACTAAAGAAATGTACTTACTAATGTCAAACGTTACCTGGGACGAATCAGACCGCGGAGGAACATCAGAGGTTGGACCTGGAGTCGACTGCACAGCTGAACCGGCAGCGACTTTCATTGCGTCCAGATCAAGCTGTCTCAGCTTCACCTGAGTCTCTGCCTCAATCTCAAGCCTGCGTACCTCCAAACGCAGATTTATCTCAGCTTGACGTGCCTGGGCTTTCTCCTGTGCCTCGTATTGCAAACGGGCCAAGCGGACTCTCAGTCGCGCTCCATCTCTGGAATCAACAGAACTGGGAGAGAATGGATCAAACGGTGGCAAGCCGGCCTTAGCATCGGCCCCCACCTCCGCCTCAGCATCAGCTCTACCGCTCCATTTATCCTCATCATCCACAAAACTGCGATTTGTCACGGCAACGCCACTCCCACCAACACTCACCTCTGCACCTCCGCCAGCCTCATCACCCACAGGACTTGACACAGGAAGAACATTAATCTCTTTTAAACGATGTATCAATTTACTTTGTATCTCGCTCTTAAGGGTTTGTCTACTCACCTCAATCTGATAGTGGTCAGCTATCAGAACTAAATCTTGTTTCTTGCATGAACTAATCTGTTCGAAAGACGGGTTGGCAATGAATTTTTTTAAGCTAAACACTTCCATGATGCACAACCAGCAAACGAGTACAAAAATACTGCTCTGCATGAATAAGCCGCAAAAATAAACGTAACGTCACTTACCACTATCATACACACATACAACTGATCACAACTGAATTAACTTGAGATAAAAGATCCTGGACGAGCCCCCATTAAATGTTACGTACCCTCAAACAAGTTTGTTTGAAAGGGGCAACATTGAGGTTGTGATCAGGAGATGGTGCACGTTATAATGGCAAGAGACGACCCATACTCAGAGTTGTGAAAATATAAAGTATGATTTATTTGACAAATGATATTTTTTTTAATGCAAAGAAAAATAAATATACTAATAATAATAGAGTATAAGGACATAAAGTGAAGCCAAATAAAAGAAAGGAACAAAACAAACACCAATTAACTAAACCCCAACCCCTTAGCTCACTAATAACAAAAAGAAAATAAAAGACAAAGATCTTCAGCGCAAAGCGCCCTCTCTACCTACACTAACTAATAACAAAACATACAAAAGTGGCATTCACTCTCTTACCTGGTGTAGTATACATCGAGTTTACTAGGTGTTGTTTTATGTACGTCACGTGACATTTTTACCTGTCCAAATTACTCTTGGTAACCTCAAAACACGCCATCAAGGCAGAACACGTTACACTTGGTAACCTCAAAACACGCCATCAAGGCAGAACACGTTACACTTGGTAACCTCAAAACACGCCATCAAGGCAGAACAAAACAAAACAGAGTAATGTCTGTAACAAAAAAATAACGTACATACAAGCGGCAATCAACACACAGAAAGAAACAAAAGCTGTCTTGCGTTCTTCTCCCGCTTCCCTTTAAACTCGAAGGTTGAACTTGATAGGCCACGGGAGGGAGATGACGTCATGATGTAAATGAAGATTGACATCGCTCTCAACCAACAGCGGACAAGAGATGACGCAAACCTAAGAATAGGATAGTGGTAGAAGAGAGAGAAGAGAAATAGAAACCAAAAGAAAAACATACGACCACAGGGACGTAACAGTGACGCCGAGACTGCAATAAATAGGTAGTAGTGAGAAAGCATGTTTGCCACGGTGTTCTGCGCGCGTTCGAAACCCGTAGAAAGATTTTTTTTTTTTTTGAGATCATAGCAATACTTTTGTCATCTTGACAAGAATACGAAAGGCATGTAAAGAGCAAGTCTGCGTTTATTAGACAGCTTCATGTCGCGTCAGTTTGAGCTTTCAGAATCGACGAATCTGCTCCTACGAATCTACGATCTTCGCACATCTGCAGCGGGTGATCTGAACAGGAAGTTGGTCACCAGTTAACACGGTCACCATTTAATCCGTAACACCGGTAAAATCACAAAATAAACGTGTTCTATAGAGCCCTGCGGCACACCCATAGTGCATGCTCGTAAGAGAGATGATACATTATTTATAGATACACTCTGCTGCCTTGCACTGAGAAAAGATTTAATCCAATTATTTGTACTTATACTAATAGAGAAATGTGTTAATTTATCTATCAGTAGTTCATGGATTACTGTGTCGAAGGCCTTACGCAAGTCAAGAAGTCTTTCGCCCCTACAACTCCTCCGCTATCCAGATTTTATTTCCTTTTTTAAGTAGCAACATGCTGTATCCGTTGAGTATCGTTTTCTGAAACCAAACTGGAGAGGATGCAGCATTGTAATCAAAATGTTTCACAAGCTGTGCTGCAACTACTTTTTCAAAGACTTTGGAGATTGTGGGAACGATGCTTATAGGTCGATAGTTAGAGACCTGGGGCCTCATTTATAAAACTTTGTGTAGGATTTGTGTCAGAAGTGGCATACGGATGAAACATAGGGCGTGCGTACGCACAGAAATATTCGGATTTATAAAACCGTGCGCACGCAAATCCTATGCATTTTTCCCTTAATAAATCACAATCAATTCTAAATGTAGTGCAGCTTTTGCGGCTTCATGTCACGCCCATAGTTGCCCATAAATAGTCCATGAAACGCCCACAAGTTAAATCATTCTTTGCATGATTGTGTTTGTGGGGTGCAATATAACATGTATTCGTGGTTTTTCTTTTTTTAAAAGTCTTATTTTTCATAAACTTCACCTTTATTGTCAGCCGCACGCTCCTCTGTCCCCTGAACGAGCCGTTGACTTCCTGAGTCTATGAAACCACTCCCCCAGAAACAGGCAGTGGGCTCTGATTGGTTAGTTTGGGCCGGTGTGTTGTGATTAGCTAAACTGTCGCTCACATTGTCCGGAAGGTTAACGCCCATTACCTTTACAGGCGAAATGTGCCTGCGCTCCGGTCCAGATGCAGATGGTCCTGTAGTGGGACTGTGAGCAGAGCCGGCCCGAGGCATAAGCGAACTAAGTGGCCGCTCGGGGTTATTTTTTATTTTTATTTTTAGATTACTTAAACAAGTGACATAAATCAATGAATATGACTAAATGAATCATTCAAGACAACAAAACTCTGATTTAATGATCAATATACCTGCCTACAAGTTACAACTGCTGCTGTGTCTTGCATACACACATACAACGAGCGCCAGAACATTATTACCGGTATTATAGGAACAGACTTTGTTGGATTATGTCATGTAATATCTAACAAAGTCTCTTACGATAATAATAAAGCTTTTGAGGACAGTTACAATGTATTGAGACAGTGGAGAAATAGTAGGCCAAATATTTTTAGTTTTCAACAATAGGATTGTTGAAGCCTTGCTCTTATGTTTCTCAGTTTTGACATAATTTTAGCAAATTATTTATTTGATGTTTTGAGACAGTTTTTAAGACTGTTAAACTTTTTTTTATTTAAGTAGGCATCTATTTTTTAGGTAGTAGGTATTAATTTTGTTGTAGCCTAATACATAACCGAAGTGTGTTCATTTATAATGCATCATTATTGCGTGACATTTGTGTCATTAATCGTCAAACACAGGTGACTCCGCGTCGTGGGAGGTGCCCCCAAATCAAATTCTGCTTAGGGCCCCCAAAAGGCTCGGGCCGGCTCTGACTGTGAGAGAGCGGGGACGGACGGAGCCGAGCGGTGAATAAGTGGGTCAAGTTCAAATGACAAACACCTGTCTGTGATTTGAGTGATTGGCGTGAGGAGAGCGCATATAAGCGGGCCGTGCGGACAACAGTTTGAGAGAGAGACTGGCCGCTCGTGCACGTATCCTATGGAGTCCTGTTACCGAACACGTAACATTTGAAAGCTGTATTCAGCGGGAAGAGTTTTCACTGCAACTGTGTTCGGCAAAGCTGTGTTTAGTGGGAAGAGTATTATATTATTTATTTTTGCCTTTGACATTCTGAGTTAACTTTATTTGAGCGCGACCTCGCGCTGTGAAGAGTTGTGTAAATAAAAGTGCACGAGTCCCAGTATTCGCCGACCCTGTGTCTCCTTTCATCACCCACACATAACAAACCTGTTCTTACATCACAAAGTGATGATTAAGTATATATACATGATAAATACATTTATAAAATGAGTACATATACAAATTCAGGTCCAAAATGTTTGTACGCGTCTGTCGTAGACGCAAAATAGCATAACTAAGTGGATATAAAGCCAGCGCTGCCATTTGACAAAACTAAAACATCACATCTGTAATTATACATGCAAATACATTTAAAATGATGAAGTCTTAGCCTACTTACAGGTTGTGGCCCAACAACTGCTGCCTCTGGTTTTAAAGTTGAAACTGCTTCATGTTTTAGTAACAGTTTCTTGTTGAATCCGGTGTTGAACTCGTGGAGATTCTGGAAGCTGTCTTCCGTTAAATGCGCAGCACAGAGAGCTAGATTACCATCGTCATTTTCAGGAACATAATCAAACATAAATTGTATCCATTGTTGAAGTACAGCGTCCGTGGGAAGCCGAAACACAGAAGACCTGACAGCTGCGTGAACAACACCCTCGACGAGCTGGAGCTGCTGAAATGCTCTTTTCTGCTTATTCCGGAGGGAGGGTTGATGCAAATGTGTGGGTTAGTGACGTACCATAACCCAGCTGTAGTCCCATTCATTTTTGTAGGCATTTATACTTCCTGATTTTTAAAAGACGATATCTCTGCTTACACTGAACTTTCAGCGCTGCAACTTTGCAGATACTGTTCATGCACCAACAGCAACATTACACACTATTTAACATGAAAAAACTGAAATCGCAGTCAACCCCCCCTTTAATATTCATCAATTGCGAAATCATGTTAAACACAGAGAGGAAATAATAAAAATGTAACTTCACTCAATGTGAAGTAGAAGTTATCGTTGGCGAGGTGGAAAAGAGGAGAGAAATGTTGTTTGGAGGGCACAGTGTGGGTATCCAATATGTCCGTCTAATGGAGCAGATATAGCAATTAAATCGTTAGTCAGGTAGATAATTAGAGAGATATATAGCCTAGATAGATCGATAAATAGGTGTATTATTTGTCCACTGGGGAAAGTTGTTTTCATTGTAAAAATATCTTCATCAGCTCCGGAATCATGGCATTCATGCATATGCCTTTAGTTTGTTTTATTTTTGATTAAATAACGTGTCTCAACCATTCAGAAAGCTGCAAGAAATTACATTTGCGCTGAACTATTTCCCATTTAGATTATAACCGACATCCGTAGCTTGTCAGATGCAGAATTAAATGGATGTAAGTAAAATGCCCCATTACAATGCGTATAATGACGCACAATGGCTGATCTTGCGCTCTTAGAAGATGTGGCGATTAAATGGAAGGATTCAAAGCATCATCTTCACAACAAAAGGTGTGGAAAAATATATTATTTATTGAAGAATTCCCTCATTGTGCAGTTTATTTCAGTTTGGACAGTCTTGATTTCGCCCAACTCCTTGGCCCTCTCTAATTGAATTAATGACTAGACGCTTTTTTGCCTCGACTTTGAAATCCGACCATTTCTTTTTTATTTCGGCCACAGTCCGAGGTTGTGAGGCTCAGCATTTACGGCGTCTGCAACCTTTTGCCACTCAAGTGCCTTTTTGGCATTAGTAATGGCGAGAATATCAGTTTTGTACATTATTTTGTTCTGTTTACCATCTTATTTATGAGAATGAATTGTATAAGCCAATATTATTGAAGAACATATTTCTTTCTTTTTTGGAAATTCGGAAATGTTAACTTGCATTTCTGTTACAGATCGATCAAACGGGTGTTCGTGTAGGCTGTTAATTGTAAGACTTGCTTTGTGAAGTCTTCGTGTTATTTATGAGAGGCAGTATTGCCATTTATTTTACACAACCGTCTACAGTTTCACACACATTCACGTGTTTTTCCATCTGCCGACGGTGTCGCCATTTCTCATTTCACCCGTTTTTGTGCGTACGCCTGGGTCAGAGCTGGCGTGAAGGACCGCACATTTTACCGTCAAGTTTGTTTTTTATAAACACCAACTATTGCGTAGAGAGCGGCGTACGCCTTCTTTTGTGTGTACGCAACGTTTATAAATGAGGCTCCTGGAGCTTATCTCCTGACTTGTGTATAGGCTTTACTATGGCTGTTTTCAAAGCTGTAGGGAAAGTACTTTCATTTATAGACTGATTTATAACTTTAGTGAGCATAAATTCATGTACAATACAAAGTATTTACAATACACTTACAATAAGTACTTTACTCTACTTACAATACAGTCTGTCTGGGTTGTCAGTTCACAACGAGGCTCCATTTAAATTTGTCACACATGGTCTGTGAGAGGCAAGCAGACGTCCGGCAAAATCACAGTCTGAAAAAATAGAGTCTGAGATCCAACCACTCCAGCTCCAGGACGTAGATCAAGGTCAATTATTTCATTGGTCACACTGAGGCTCCATTTACATGAAACTACAATGTTTAGACGCTACTGAGGCTCCTTTTACATGAACATCAAGTCCATACGCAAGCTCCCAATTTTGTCCAAACATCTATAGTTTATTCGCAAGCTCACAGTTGACAAACAAAACATTGATAGTTCATAGTCTTGTGTCATAAAATGTGACACAAATTGTAAAGAATCAAATGTTAAGCCAATCCAGCTCCTCTTCTTCCCCACGAAAAGTCCTCTTCTTGATGCCGTGGTCGAAGCAGATCTTATCATCTTTCTCAGTGTCCGTGGTGGCCTGAAAGAGCAGGACATGCCTGTCTCCCCCTGAAGCTTCACTATGCAGTGGCATGGCTGCACGTTGTGCTTCTTCTTTGAGTGTGTAATCCATCTCCCGAAGGTTTCCAGAGACGGGTGACACTCACAGGGGAAAGTCTCCGCATCGATGCAGATTTCGTCAGGGCCATGTTTGAAGAAAAAACAGGTTTCCCAGCTGGTCCTGCGTCTCTGCCATCTCCCTGCCCTCAGCACCTGTGATCACCTTTCCGTGGAAATCACACAGGATGGAGCCCTTCCCGAAGGCCTTGGTTGCAACAACGCCTGTGGTCAAAAAGAGGGAGTCATTAATGTGCTGTTCATGATGTTATTATATTCATTTTATTTATGGATTTTACTGTGCTCATAAGACAGTTGTACATACCTTTCTGCTCCCCAAAGGCCTTCACAGCCAGACCCGACCATTTCTGCCTGGTCACCCCCTTGATGATGCCCGGGTCACTCTCCGCCTGTGCTCTGCTGAGCGGCCTCCACTTCGCCATGATGTCCTCTGGACGAGGATGATTGGCCGTCCAGCCCTCTGCATCTATGACTAGGATATTCTGATGTTTACCGTGTGCAGAATTTTCAAAACTCATCGGAACATGAAGTTTAAATCCAAACCAAGGCAATCCGAGAAACCTGCGGCTGTTAAAAATACGCCATTATTTCACTGCAGCGTGCCAGTGTTCGTCTACACTAGTGACGGCGACGCTGAAATGTGTGAGAACAGATGAATAAAATCAGTACGAAACACAAACATTTCTTTATTTGGATTAAATATTGTGATCATTCAGTGTCATTTTTCAATGTCAATCGTTTTACTATTACATGTTCATGCCCAAAATGCTTAATTAATATTCAGAGAAGTTGACTGTCATTCTCCTCTAACTGCGGGCGTTCTGATCGTAGGCACCTCGCGATCATTCATTCATTCAACTATTTTAAAAAGACAGGAATAAAGCACCAATGTACTTTTTATTAGTCAAATTCATTAAAAAAAATGTAAACTCAAGTATAGAATATAAGTAGGCTAAGAGAAAAATACTGTTGTTAATGAGAAGACAGAAGACTGCTGCAGGTTAGTGGATATATATATTTAGCCTATTTATTATTCAGAATGGAACAGTTGGAAAGAAAATATATTTAGAGGAACATTTCAGCAGGCTCGAGATAATTAATACAGAGATCATTATTCATTGTTTTAATCAATTGGCATCCATAAAACGTAGTGATAATCTGCATTCTCATGTATGGACGTGCGATGAACACTCTAACCGGAAACTCCCGGTATGTAATAAGTAAAACGCGGAAGTAGTTGTGCAAGTAGTCCATTGTTTACACATTTAGCTTACCAGGTCTGACATTCTTTGATCCCTGCCGGCGGTAGAACCTGTCCCAGGCTTTGACCATAGCGTCCGGATAACGTCCACGGACACAATGTACACTAAAAAGTAAATTAATCGTTTATCCAAGGTAAAATTATAGAAAAACTATTTCTTTCTAAACAAAATGTCCTTCTTATGCGTGGATTCTTAGAAATATAACATGCAAACTTCCAATTACCTCATTTTACACTTATATAAGCTATAAAAAATAAAATAAAAATAAAAAGAGTAGAAGCATACTTGTTGAGCCCAATGAAACCATCGGTCTTGTTGGTCTCCTTTAGTTTAAGGCTGCTCAGCTCTCTGTAGGAACATTGAAGATGTGTTGAATATTTACACACCACTCATTCAAATGCATAACATATTTGTTGAGATATGCCAGAGATCCTACTTAGAAATGATGATTTCATGGAGGATTTCACCAGTGGTGGAATGTAACGAAGTACAAATACTTCGTTACTTTACTTAAGTACATTTTTCATGTATCTTTACTTTACTTAAGTAGAATAAATAGTGAATACTTTTTACTTTTACTTCGTTACATTTTGCAGCAATTATTATACTTTCTACTCCACTACATTTCTACAACTTCTGTTACATTTTCATTACATTTCCTGATCAGTTTTTTCCCCTGCCAAAACGTAAACGTTGCACGTTTGTCTCACCAGTGACGTTTGGTTGCCATAGATACATCAACTAAATGCGTCTTGCACGCAGTGTGTTTATCGTGCAATTTATACGCGAAAATTTGTTTTTACATGCTTAGGAAACGCACCGTGTGTAATATACGTTTGGTTAGGATTATGGCAAGCCAAGAGGTTCAGAATTACACCTGTGTAAAAGATTTTTCTTTTAATAAAAATCACTAAACCTATCTTTGTTTTATGTCGTCCTTAAAGTTTGAAAATGTATTGTTTTTTCACCATCGTGGGGAGGGGTGGGAGTGGTAAAAAGGGGCGGGGCTTATTTTTATGGGGGGCAATAAACCTGTCAGTTTGATGGGTTAAATTTATTAATTGCATTTTTTAAATCCAACATTTGGGTTTGTCCATATTTGACCCAAAATTGGCTTAAAACAAACCAGCATTTTTTTTAGAGTGTGGTTATTTATGGACTTAGCATTCAATCGGTCTGCTATTGTTTGCCAGGCATTCTCTCTTTGTTTTATTACAGCATCTGTATTGGCTTTTTTACATATTATATGTTTCACTTCTTCATGCGTTTCCATAAGAAGCTGTTGCTCATTAGGTGAAAAGTATGCCGCACGGGTTTTGTCCATTTTCGGATCGGTGATTCTGTGATCGTTTTCGAGCTCTTTTTAAGAATGCCGTGAACATGCATTTATCCAAACTATATACACCTGGCTTGACATAGCCGCGCGTTCTCATCCTGGCTCAGCAAACGTGCAACGGATTAAGCCAGGATACACTGATCAGACTAGGTCAAACCGCGACTGTTCAGTTATCCTGGCTTTCTTAATTCTACTTTTGTGCAATACCCCTCTGGTCTCATTGTTAATACGTAGGTTACCCCCTTGTCTCCTTCCAAAGAACATTCACAGTGAAGGATTGATCATTATTGTGCCAATAAATACAGCATAATCATTCACAGGATATCTATTTACCTGTCTGGTCTCAGGACTTTCCTCAGGAGTGGTGCCGAAGTCATCTTCCGATGCTCTCACCCTCTTCCTTGGTGTGTCTATCTTACGGCGATGACGTACTCGCTTGAGTCCCACTCCAGTGTTGTCTTCCCCTTGAAGCACAGCCTCCAAAAGCTCTAGGGCCTGCTTGACAAGTTTGTGACATAAAACTTGTCTGCCGTCTGAGTGTCGTGACACATGAATTTTGATATTTTATTTCTGTCCGTTTCTGGATGAGTGAATTTGGTCTAGAAATGGAGGGAAAAAAGTAGAAAACAAAAGCAGTTTTAGGAGACAACACCTATCTGAAAGTCTCTGAAATAGGAACCCCCAAAACGAGAGAAAACACTTACATGGCTGGTGATGGAGGTTCTCACATCGGTGAAGTTTGGATTTCCTTCTGGTGCTTCTGAAATATGTCACCAGCTTTTTGCAGACATTTGTGGTGAATGTGAAAAAGAAATATTTTGCTGCGCTGGCAGCGGGAAGTCTTTGTCTGATGTTCAGGAAGCGCTGCATCCAGTCGAATTCCTCTCTGGTGCGTGCAATTTGTGCGGGGCCAAACATCTGGCTGGTCTTGTGCTGGAGTATCTGTTGACACACACAGAAAAACGTTTCAGAACAGATTAAACAATTTGAGGTCACCTGATGTCTAAAAAAGAATGTAATACACTCACGTTGATCAGGAACACATTTTCCATAGGGCATTCCTGAGCCTCCTCAACCTCCTTGATGGTCATATTTTGGTAGACCCCCCCTCGGTGACCATACATGGCTGCCAGGTAGGCAGACATATGACCATAACATTCCCACTGATGGGCTGTGGAGGGATCGTCACTTTCCAGGAGGACTATAAACAACACAGACCACAATCTCAGTGTTCATGTTGCACATTTCTTATTCTCTGTCAGTACAATGAGTTAAATGGGTGAAAAAAACGTCCTCAATATTTTGGGGATGGCCTGCTTGGCCTGGCTCAGACATTTCAATAGGGAGGCTTTGCTAAGCACCTTTTGTTCTTTAACAGTCTTTACCGCAGTCCGGTGCATGGCAACCTTTCTCTTCAGTGACTTTCTGATGCTCATCATCTCCCGGCGCAGACCAATCAGCACTGTCTTTGACAGTCGACAGGAAGGGGGAGGAGTTTCACATACGTAATTCAAGAACTGAGACACGTTCTGCACATAATACTCAATTGTTGTTTCCTTTTTGTGGGCCTTGCGCAGGGAGGCGACCCACTGCACACAAACAAACAAACAACAAACGCCCTCTATGAACACTCATCTTTATTATTATTATTATTATTATATATTTTTTTAAAACAGCTTTAAAAGAGGCACATAATAAGAAAATGACTTACGTATGAATCCTGCTCGTCTCGTTCAGGAAGATCAGGGTGCTCAGTCTCGTCTTACCCTCACTCATGTGTGTTAAGAATTGATTAATTCTAAACATTTTGGCATTTACATCGTCAGTATGTTTAGATGATGGGTCTGGCCCTAATTGGTTGAGCCGAAACTCTTCCGTGATGTTATCTGTGCACAAAGAAAAATGACTTACTTTAAATTATACATTCTGGTATCTAGTATATTTTCAAGTAAGACACAGAGCAGTGATAAATATTAAATAGTGACTTACTTTAAATTATACATTCTAATGCCGGGGTTGTACTGCACTGCAAAAAAAAGCTTTTCTTATAAGTTTTTGCTTAAAAAATCAAAATCATCTGCTAATGGAACAAGAAAAATAATTTTAATTCAAACAAAAACAATATTATTTTTCTATTCAATCAATCAATCAAAACTTTATTACAGACTCAAAGTCCATTTTTAAAAAGAAAGAGAAAAACAAATAAACAAAAAAAAATGAATTTATTTCCAATTCGCTTAGTTTTGATTTATTTCCCATCTTCATTGAAGACTTTTTAGATATTTGGACTGGAAACAAGGCCCAAATACTAAGTAAAAAAAAGCTTTTTCTGCAGTGTGTCAATGACGTTTCAGGAAACACCCAGTTAAAACAATGCAAGTGCACTCACTCAGTGTCACCCCATGATCTGGGGGGCTCTCCGGCTCCTGAAAGCTGGGTGGTTGCTGGCTGGTGGAGGGCTCTACATCACTGGATGGCCCGGGCACGGTGGGTAGAAGGGTCACCTCCAGACCCGAGAGAGGAGATGAGCCTCCTGGTTGCCTTGCTCAATCTTCCCGCACCCTTGGATGCTGACCTCTTCTTCAACAGACGGTACCGCCGGGTAATGTCGCGCAGGGCAGTGGTCAGCATGTCAACACTTTGATTTAGGTTGCTGTTCTCAAGCCGCAACTTTTCCACCCTCTCTTTGCAGTCAGGGTTGCTGCACTCTTCCTCGTCCTCATTTAAGGGCACATCAGGATCCTCAATTTCTGGAAGCAAGTCCAGGGTGCTTACCAAGGGAACCGCTGGGTTAGTGTCCCTAAGTGCTGCAATCTGTGAGATAATCTTCTTCCTCTTAACAGTCTGGAGTGTGTTGTCCCTTTCAGCACGGGACAGCTCCACGTGGGATTTAATGCCCAGTCAAAGATGAGACTTTGACCGGGTGTATCTCGGAAACCACGCCCACTTGAAGCTCCAAACTCCGGGCATTGGTAGGGACACATAGGCCCCCCATGACCCCAGAGTATGGAGCCCAAAGTCGGCTTGGTTCTCGAGATACACCCAGAATCAGCATCCAACTTGTAGCTTAATAAGTTACTGACTGGACTTCACCACATAGTGTGAAATCCCCAAATGTTTACAGGATCTGACCCGCTGAAAATGTCTAAGTAAGAAAGAGCATCCATCCTGTAACCTATTTGACGGGTCCCCTATAGGTTTCCCCCTGGACGTTCGAATATTATGCAAATTGTGCATAATTAATGTCTGTAATGTACATGAGTGTGTGGAGCTGTGTCCCCTGTGTGGTGTACAGTAGGTTTCACCTCATAAAAGCACTGTAGTTATGAAATATGACCCATTAATGTACAGTCCGGGAGGAAGCCTACAGGAGCTCTGTGGAATAAGTTGCAGGTTGGCTCCAAAGTTTGAACGGCTATAACTCGGGGACCCGGCCGCCTAGCCACACCAAACTCGGGTCAAAGTAGGGTCCAGAGGGGCCCTCTCCAACGCGCCCTAGCCCGTGCTTCTAGCGCCCCCACAGGCCGAGATACGGGGTCCAACAGGAAAGGGTGCACTTCAGAAGGAAGGGTCGCAGAGCCTCGGGACACTGGGGTCTGAGAGGACCACTAGAGGGCCCTCATCACCCCGAAGGACGATCCGCTGGGAGGAGGAAGTGGAGGAGGAATATTAGCTCCTCCTATGATCTCCTCCTGGAGGATGGGTGCTCAGTGTCCTGCAAAATAACACAATACAACATCTGTCCAACTGCACATCATACGATAATCTCTGTCTAAAACAGATGCACTGTTTAATGACAAGTGTACTCACAGTGCGGCTTATCATCTCAGTGGTTGCCTTGGGGAAGAAAAAAAACATTGAAAAAAAATAAATGAAATGTGAAATATTACCACAAGCTTTAATTTGTTATAAACCAAGTTAATAAAGATTAAGATTTTGCCAAACAACAAAGCATTTTCTATCAATACTTATTTCTACACTTACCTCTTCACTCACTCCTGATGTGACAACACCGCTGTCGCTCATCATTTTGCTATTATTACTATTATTTCACACAAATGCCGCATTTATTATTTTTATTTGAAATAAGAAGATCATCAAGCCTGTAGTTTCTTGATCAGTTACCAAAGAATTTAAAATATTAATCAAAATCTTTACCAACAATATAAATCTTTACAGTCACTTTTGAATCCATTTAACCAAATATGTCCTGTATTTTTGACCAAATGAATGAAGGCCTGATGAGCATAATAATCTACTGACGTTTAAGGGGGCCCTATAAGGCGGATATTGACGTATGGTCAAAAGACGTCCCAAGACGTCAGTTATATGACTTTTTGGGATGAGACTGTGTTAAGGAAAGACAAGCAGAGCTCTAAAAGCAAAGGATTCTCACAGATTGTGGGTCCGCAACAGCAGAATCTGGGACTACAATCAGCTCTGTCTGCTCTTGCCTGACTCACGCTCTCGAGTTTCCATGTTGAAGGATCTTCTACGGCGTGGTTTTTGTAACCAACCAGCCCAAGGAGTCTGAAATGGACAGAGACAGAGAAGCTGGCAGTGCCTGCTCTTCCAAGGTAAGTTCAGTCATTACATGCTTATTACATGATAATAAATAATATATTTTATTGTTCTTAAACCATTCCATTGCAAGATTAAAATTAATGGGGAAGACAAGGATATAATCTTATTTGAAGCACTGAAGGACATCACTGTTGGCACACAGCTCAAATATGACTAAAGAGAGGCTCTTACCGTGGAGAGGGCCTGAGTCTAGAATGGCTCGACGAATAATCCAGTTCCATAAAAACACA
This sequence comes from Pimephales promelas, assembly GCF_988280905.1. NCBI lineage: Eukaryota > Metazoa > Chordata > Actinopteri > Cypriniformes > Leuciscidae > Pimephales > Pimephales promelas. The sequence goes on along the minus strand of NC_142770.1, from coordinate 42,295,944 downwards.
AAATTTTTTAATTACTTATTTAATAGTTCTGTTCTTTATATGTTTATTTTTTTTATTTTATTTTTATTGTATATAGTTTTTTATATTTCTATTTTCTTCTAATTCTTAATAAAATTTGTTGTCTTGAAAAAAGTTGTCAAGTTTAATTATTACTGTTCATGGACAGCACACTTATGGGTCATTTTTTTTAGAATTACATTGACTTTATGAGGTGACACATGCTTTACCCAACACACAATTTACATTTCAGCTATTAATTATGCAAAATGAATAGGTTACAGCTGGGATGCTGTTTTTGACTTAGAAATTGTATTTAAAATTTCAAAATTATAAGCACACCCCATCATAATTCATAATCACTATCACAATTGCATAATTCCTATAATGTACATAATTAGGTTTGCAGCATATACACCAAATTCTAAACAGCATCCCATCAGAAATGGGATTCATGGAAGTGGGAATGGGAGTTGTTAAATACATACTTTTTCTCCATCTATGTTGCAAGCACAGAGAACATCTCTAATGATTGAATAGACATCTTGAAGTCCACATGCAACATATTAGACAGGGACAGATGTGCTGTACATGTACAGCTTATGGCCCAGTCCAATACTTTGTGTCCCACCTGTAGCTCATCTGAAATTTTCAGATGTTGAATTACAATAGGCTAACGCTTTGGGAATTTAATCAAAGTTTATGAAGTCCAAAGAGGAACTTGTTTTACAGGACTGTAAAATATTAATGTTCAAGTAAGATTGCAAGTTGGTTTACTCTTGGAGCAATTCAAAAAATAATCCTCCACTTGGTGATCCTGGGAAGATGGCACTTGGTCTGCCTGGTTCAGACTCACAACAATATCAATCCCAGCAAATACTGTGAAAACCCTATCTCGGTGAAAACTCAACTGATCCTAACGACATAGGCCTCGTTGAAATCGTCTATTAGCACTGAAAATAACAATATAATTTTCATAATTTTTGGCAGAGGATTGGCTGAGATATCTGTCGAAAACCAACATGCGCGTTACATATGTTGTCCGCGAGATGAGACGCGGGTGACGTCACTATCCCAGCAAATTCTGTGAAAACCATATCTCGGCGAAAACTGAACGGATCTGAACGCCACAGGGCTCGTTGGAATCGTATATTCGCACTGAAAATAACAATATAAGTTTCATAATTTTTGGCTGAGTTTTGGCAGAGATATCAGGTGAAAACCAACGTGCGCGTTTTCATGGCGGCCGCGAGCGGAAGTGCGGGTGATGTCAAGGGCTGCGTCCAAAACCGCATACTCAATGAGTAGGTACTTAATTTCAATGAGTACTTACTCAACGAGCGCTAAAAGAGTAGGTACTTTATAGCCAAATCTCGTTGAGAATGAGAACCGGACATCTGCCATGTTGACGTTATCATGTGACCTACTACGACGCGTTATCATCATATCACAAGCGCAAAGAAATGAACAGCGACACGTTTAATTCTTATATCTACAAATATCTTGACATTGATGAAACTTGCTCATTTTGTTGTGGTATTGTTGAAGAAACAGCTGGCCATTCATTTTGTGAATACATTTAAGGTTGATTAAGTTGTTATATTTTAAACCCTAGGCCTACTAATGTGACCCACAGTGTTATTCTTATAACGATATTTTTTTTATTAAGAAACCCCCAAATCGTCACCTCTTGAATATATGTTGTTAATTTCCTTATTTTATACCCAAAACGTTTCTCCTTTAAGTTTTCCTCCTTTTCTTGATGAATTTACCTTGTTTCATCCCTCAGACCTATAACAACAACAAAAAAACAACAACAACATTTTTCATGTATTATGAAGAACTATTTAAAGATAGCCTTGTTATTGTTCCTTTTTCCTGTATTATGATGTAAACAAACCAATGATCTTTATGTTTTCTGTTTTGTCATTATGACTATTATGGTATCTTTCCATGATCTTGTATGTAATACGTTTATAAGTTTAAATTATATGAGCGACAGGTGTACTAACACTTCATACCATCAGTGACTCGACAGCACAACCTAGAACAGTTTTCCTCTGCGTTTGTAATGTCTGCACAAAGGAGACGGGCAGCTGCTCGAAGATCTCTTTTTGGAGAAAACTGTTCATTTTATACTCGAAAAATGTAAGTATCACTCTTTAAAAATGAATATTACCTCAGAATGAATTGCATTGTTGGCCCACCCCAAAACTTAAACAAAATAATAATATTAAATGCTGACCAATACTTAATTATATAACTTTTTTATATACTAAAAATATAATTTAATATAACAATGGATACATTAATTAAATAATTAAATTTTATATACTGACAACAATAATAAAAATGAATAAATGAGTAAAAGAACAAATAAAAGTAACCATCACAATAAACAAATGCATTATACAAGTCAACAACACATGAAACAAAGCTTTATTCAAACTACAAGCATGTATTTACAGCCGCTGAACACCACATCATGCCGACTCGACACAGCGGTTCCCATTCTGCAGCTTTATTCTGATGAATTCACCAGAGGGGACTGTGCCTTCTTCCCAGAGCTTCTTGTTGTGCTGCGCTTCACAATCTGAGGCAATAAGGGCAGGTGGAGAGATCGAGGGTCTCGTAAAGGCAGGTGGAGAGATGTAGGGACTCATCCATGGCACCACTTCTAGGATGCACCTCTTGGCTCCTCATCCTCAGTGCTCACACCAGTCTGCAGACATTTCAGATCCTACAAAAATGCACAAACATTATACAAAAGCAGTCATTTTAACACAATGTCATTTGATTTATCTATTAAAAATGTCATTTGATTTATCTATTAAAAATAACCTTACTTTATATTTGAGTAAAATCCCTAAAACAAATGCTGCCATCATCTTTCCTTGCAGGTCCTGCTCCACCACAAAAGCTATGCAGCAAATGCACAGAAATCAAGAATCAGAAAAGTGTTGTAATTTCTCTACTTGAATTTACAATAATTCAAATAAACTACAATTTAAGATTGAATAGATTTTGTTATCCATTTCTGTAGTATACTCACCCAAAGCCTTTGATGACAGCATTCAGCATCATGAGCCTCTCTCCACCGGATAAACACACGCGTGTTCTTCTGTCCTTGTAACATACAGACAAGATTCACATTACGAGCTCAACACTGAATTTACATGCTGAGGTTGATGTGTTAACTCACTTTTAATCCAACTTAAATGTTCCTTAATATATCAACACTAATAAGGGACAAATTAAGTATAACATATTTAGTTACTTTATAGATTTGTTTATTTACCGTATTTACAGCACATTTGTCTAATGTAAGTAGTGTTTGTTGACAACAGTGAATTATCCTTCATAATAGCACATATAACGTTACATCACTGTATGTGATGTGCTCATCTGCAATACTTAAACAATATTTTCATTTCAGATGTAAATAGACATTTTAAATAAGCGTGTTTAAGATGTAACGTTATATGGTTATGTAAATCCATTTTAGAAACTTACGTGTAGCGTACTTACTGGAGCTCCCCTGTTTAACTAACTAATAAAACATGTGTTTACACCAAAATCACAACTATACTATACTGTCTAAGTCCTTTAGACCAGTCATTCCCAAAGGCGGGGTCCCGACCCACAAGTGGGTCGCGGGAGATTTTGTATGGGTCGCCAAGTCGAGCACTATTTTTCAGTTTTCTATAGGCTACTATCTAGATCAGGGCTATTCAATTGGCGGCCCGCGGACCAAGTGCGGCCCGCCAATCATCTCCATACGGCCGAGGGCACCCCAACCTCCCGCCTCCTATTTTCTGTTGGTGCGGTTTAATTTGGTTACACTGTAAAACCTAACAGTTGTACTAGCTCATAACTAATGAGGTCATTACAGTCAAATGTCCTTATGCAGTTGAACAAACTATTAAGTATTGAGCTCTGTTGACATTTATGCCACTTTAATTGAATAGGGCTCAAAATTTGATAGTTAATTTGTGTGGATCACTCAAAAAGTTTAGGAGTAGTGGCATGACGTTAATGACGTCATGACGTGGTGGGTGGGTCTTATCTCTGCCTCAGGAAAGCTAAGTCAGCCATCTTGAATTTGCTTTCATGCGGAGAAGTTTTCATGGAAGTTTTTACAGTTTAATTTGTTTTTATTCGTTTGCAATGCATTTTTTATCCCCTCACTTCAAACCACGACCTCAGTTTTTTCATCTTTGACCTGCCGTCATTTCAGCGCCGTCTTATCAGTCCTGATTTGGTAAGTAATGCTAACATTTTTTGTTGTTGTTGTTTTTAATTGAATTTCGATAAATAGTCTTACATTTGGAACTGGGAATACATGTATATAATATGCACAGTGAATATTTGTTGTAAATAGTTTACAAATCCGAGTAATTGTAACTAAAAATGTTTGAATCTAACAACGGTGTACAGTTGGCGGGTTTCCGGAAGAACTACATTTCACATAATGCATGTTTTCCCGGGACATTGACGTAGAGGAACGACCGTGAGTTTGAATTTTCTCGTGGAGTCCGAAACGCTCCTATATGGTCCGAAAGCATAACGTTAACTTATCCCTGCTTGACAGTTTCTGCCGGCTGTTGTTTTCGCTGGTAATGCATGTAAAGTAACGTTTACTTATTTGTAAGTGTCCGCGTTAAACAGTAAGTATTTCACGTTGACAAGCTGTGTGTGTGTGTGCAGCGTGAATCTAACAATGCTAAACAACATAATGTCAGTGTGTTATCATGAAACCAACAAGGTCTTTGTGTGTATTTCTTTCCAGGCTCGAGTGTTTGGTTGTGAGATGATCATCTAGAATCTTTTTTTAAAGTTCAGGTAGGATGTATTATGAAATAATGTTATTAACAATTGGTTTTATTTTGTGTTTCCACTGTCATTCTTTTGCCATTTCTTTAGATGTTTTTATCACTTGAACCCTTTATTAATACTTTGTTAGTATTAATAAAACAAAACATCAACAGAAATAGCATATACACACACAACTTTAATGCTGTGCTTGTTACTAACTAACTTGCTCAACTTTTAAACTTTTCATTTTACTAAAAATACTGTACAATGAATGTTTTTGATAGATTTGAAAATTTTGGATTTTTATCTGTAAATTTACTTTTTTAAATTTAGTTTATCATTATCTATCGTTTAAAAAATGTTTTTAGAACATTGACTAATCATCTTTGTGTGCATGTTGTGTATAGATATTGGACTTGAGTGCTACAGAGAGTCAGCGTTTCACCATCAGACAGTTGCCAATAGGTGAGATTTGTAAATTGTTTACTGATATGATTTTTTTTTTTAAAGCAGATTGAAATGAAAAGTATTCTCTATTTGATAACATTATACAGCCTGTTTTAAATTAAAGAATGACAAATAACTTTCTATTTTGACATTGGTTCTGACTCATCCCTAGTAGAATTGCCCTTGTTTTTCCTACCTGGCAACTGAAAACTTAAACTAAAAATACGTTCACAAATCTCTCCATGTATTGCAGAGTTTCACCGAATCAACAACGTTAACCTGCGCAATCAATTCTACAAGGAGCTGGACAGACACATGCCTAAACTCATCTCCTTGTTCAGAGACAAGGCCACCAAGACTGTCAAGACAGCGGAGGAGCTAGCCAAACTCATGAGGATTTATGACCTTCAGGTGAATTTTAAACTTAACATGATTCAGAAACAGATTATTTACAAATTATATTCAGACAACTATAAGAAACCATAGTGAATTGCCTGGACTGTGCCCTGAGGCTAATAGATTATTTCATGAACAACATTGTCATCTCATCAGAGATAGACATCCTGACAAGATGTATTCTATCAGAAAGAGGTACCTTTAAAAGATACTTTCAGATTCAATTTGAAGATATCCAAATAACTACTGTCTGTATTAATGAAATTTTGTTTACAATTTTAAGTTTTGAGTTCCTTTTTTGTGTTATTCAAGTATTTACAATAGAAAGTAATTTATTTGAAAAATGTTTTAATGAAGAAATGGTGAACCAAAAACACTGAATCTACCATTCTATAGCAAAGACCACCATCAGAATATGGAGCTATTTAACACTTTTCTTTTATTTTTTTTAAGTGTTTGTTCTGCATTTGTGTAATTACTTTTGTAATGCATATTTTTTTTCCATCTAGCAACAACGTGATGTAAATATGAGACGGGACCTCATCCTCGGTGCACTTCCTGTCTACCTGCATGAAGATTCTTTAAGTTCTTCAGGACCTGTAATGTAAGTGTACTGTCCTCACTATCAATCCCTTTGCCTTGCTATTCGGTCAGCTTAAACATATCTCTCTAAAAACTATAGGAAAACCAGGCGGTTATTTCAGAAAGCAGGTTATGTGAAAACTCTTGACTTATCCATTCCAGAGGGCTATTCCAGAAAGGAGGTTCAACAAACTCTAACCCTGAACTCTGAGTTGACTTACCCTGAGTTTTTAGTTGCAGAATAGCTGATCTGAGTTAAGTAATTCAACTCCGAGTATGTTAACTCTTGAGTTGAGCTTGTGCTTCACAAGCAGTATAAAGCCATCAATGGAGCTCTGATACTGTGTTTCTCCATGGCAATCAGGAAGCATAGATTTAACTTAATCTCTGGGTCTGTTACTGTGGTAACTTACGTTGTGAACCTAAAGATTTGCTTGAAGAAACCCTGAGTCTTACGTAGCTGCCTGACAGTAGCTGTCCTTTCTTTTTCAGTCCAATCATGTTGAAGCAGAAATAATTCACATAGTTTGATTAATTTTGATGAGCTCTCACTCCCTGACAAGGACTGAACCGAACAGTTGACCGCTCTCTCATCAGTCCACAATTTATTTACTTCGGCCCTACAGTGAAATTATCAGACTACACGTCATTGCTGATGTGCTCTCAGATCAGAACGATCGTCTTTGTTTTAGCTTTTTTTTTTCACCAGCTGGCAGAAAAAGAGAAATAACTAATAATACTATAATAATAATGTTTTAGAGTACCTAACTCAGATCAGCTATTCTGCAACTGAAAACTCATGGTAAGTCAACGCAGAGTTCAGGGTTAGGCTTAGAGTTTGTTGAACCTCCTTTCTGGAATAGCCCCCAGGACCTGAGTTGTTATTCTTAAGTAAACTGTTATTCTCAAGTTATTATAAATGAAAAGGTAAGTATAAAGCTTTCCACAAAAAGTATGCCAACAGATAGGTGTGAAAATAACATAAGATATAAGCATATGTAAAGAAAATAGTTTAAACATGTGGCTTAGTAGTAGTCTAAGTGCCAGTAATGTTTAGAGATCATTGGCATGATTTGTATCCTTGAGGGGCTAAACTCATTCTTGTATTATTTGTGTTTTATAGTCAGGAGTTGGTCCAGACCTCACCGATACTCCAGTGTCTCTCCTGACAGTCGTAACAGATAACACTACTGATGCAGCCCTCTTCTGCCCTGAGAGTATCTGTCGTGAAGGATAAAATACTTGCAAGCTCCTTTTGTGTCTTTTTAAAAGCACATTGTTGAATAAAAAAAGTTGCTAAATTGTCACAGTGGTGTCACTTCATCTTTTCTGACATTATTAGCTGAGTAAAATTGTGTAGTTGGCTGACATCAGGATTTTAGTTTAGAGTAAATGTTGAGTGCATATCCCACTTTATGAGTAGAAAACTATAGGACATTTAGTGCATTTCCTACATTATGAGTTTAAGAAAAGTGAAAATTGAGTATATATCTGACATTTTATGAGTTTAAGAAAAGTGAAAATTTTGAGTGTATTTTCAACATTTTATGATTTGAAGATAATTGAAATTTTTGAGTGAATTACTCACTAATTTTAAGTTGAGAAATATCAATATTTTTAAGTTAACATTGAGATAATTTAAGGCAACATTAAATATAACTTTTAATTTAAGTTAACTTAAAACTTTTAAAAACATCACTCAAATATTTTTGTGTAATCTGTTACAAAATAATTTTTGAGTTCTGTGAACTTATCCGGGTTTACAGTGTAGATATGCGCGTCGCCGCAGTGGCGCGTGCAGCTGGGCGACTATCCGCACTGTGTGTGTACCATGAGCGCTCCGACTGACCTGAGAGAAAAGTTTACAGTCCGAATATTTCAGCAGTTCTTATGTGTGTCCCGTATTTCTGTCGACTGAACCAGCGATATTAATCATTCGTTGGTTTGGTTATTTCCTTGAATTGGCCAAATGCGCGTAACAGTCTGAAACGATTCGGATTTGTCCACCTGAAGCGGTTTCTCGGTCAGTAACAGCGAATAGAGAACAAAATAGCGCTGGTTTTAGTCGTTTCACTAGTTTACTTTGAATAGGCAGCACGGTCCAGTGGATAACGAAACGCAAGCTTAAAGGAGTTGTGTTTACTCCCGGTCCCGGACACTTATTAAACAGCGTTGCGACATCCAGTAAGAAGCGTTTTAATCGGACACTCCTCTCTCTTACAAACTACAAATCACTCAATGATTTTAACTAGTTTTAAATCGGATGAAACAGCCTTAACATTCCCAACACTACTGATGAGGTAAATAGCAGAAACATGAACAAAATTAGAAGACTAAATGCCCTAACCACCATCCTTACAAACATTAACCATGTAATAGCCTATGAATGTAATAATTTGCATGGTTTGGGGATAAATGTGGAATATTTATATTGAATAGCCTACTATGTTATAGTCATTTATATTGCATAGATTTATTAAGGGGGTAGAGAAATAGGCCTATATAATTAATTGTGTGTATAGTTTTTTTTTGTTTGTTTGTTTTTTGCCTGTTTAGGCATTTTTTATACAGTTGTAGTGAGCCATGCATGGTTACAAAATCTCACTGTTAGGATATTTTAATTTAAGCCTATAATAATTATTATAGTAAATTGTGTACACTGTAATGCTGAGAAGAATATGAAAACAATGAGATGCCCTGTCAACTCTTCCTTTCTCATTTCACCTCTGCATTTCGCTTATTGTCAACAACAGGTTAATAAAAAAAAAATTGTGCTTTGTCAAATATCTGTATCTCTTAACTGACCTTAAAAATGGTCAAACATAATTTGTTAATACATAAATTCTCTCCGTGATATATGAACTAAATGGGCCTAATGTTTATTGGGTCACAAGGATTTATCGACTTTAAAATGTGGGTCCCCAGAAAAATAGTTTGGGAAACACTGCTTTAGACCTTCAACAGTTAAAACGTTTACTCTATAGTAGTTTAACACATACGATTTAAACACAAGGAACCGTGTTTACTCACATTTGAAAACCCCCTGCTTCGCTCATCTCCGCGATGTTGATAATGACGAATGCTCTCCCGTGGCCTCCTGGGATAGAAGAGTATCCATCGGATGAACACTCAAAAATCTTGGCGAAAGCAGGAGATCATCCGGGAACTTCTCGCCTACTCTTTTATGAGTACTGAGGTTTCGGACATACTACTCCTTTCAAATACTGTTTTCCCCTACTATATAGTACGAAAGTAGGAATATTCGGACGTACTATAAGTTTACGTATGCCCGAATCTCGCGATAATTAGTACGTCACTCTGGTAATTCTCGCCTACTCTTTATGAATACTAAGGATTCGGACATACTTATTCGCTCGCCTACTGCTTTTTCCCTACTATATAGTAGGGAAGTATGCGGTTTCGGACGCAGCCACTGTCTCCGAATGAAATCGCTCTGAAAACCCAGAACAATAATTTTGACAATACATTTGATAATATATATCTGTGTCATTCTGTTAGTTCACCTCACCTCCTGATCCGAGACGTTCATTCTTTTGCAACTTCATATTTATCAGGTTTGTTCTCCTCATCTCGTGTCGTTAGTTGTTGACTCGTCAGTGTCTGACTCTGATCTGTGCTGTCTGCTGGACCGTGCCGTGTCGTGTGTGATATACAAAATGATTAGTTCATCTCTCGAGTCTGGAGTTCGGGATCGGCCAGGTCTGAGTCTTTCGTTCTTCCTGTCAGTCCCATCGAGACTATGCTGAGTCCTGAAACTGCAGCCTCGGTTGTGTTATCTCTACGGCTCTGGGAAACGGTTGAGGAGCCGACCAATCAAAAGTTCTCAGCATGCTCCTCTCATGAATATGATTAAATACTTGCTAACTACATTATTTATTCATATATACACACTACTATCATTAAATATATAGACAAACTAACTTACATTTCTTATATAAGTAATGTAAGTTAAGTTTCTCTGCTTTTCTTTTAACATTTGATGCATAGCCTATTGTTTGTCATAACTAACCAGCGCACAGAAAGCCTGTAGCTTGAATAGGATCAAATGTTCATTCCTCTAATGGCAGATCTGGTTATTACATAGTGATGATTGAACCATCCTGTATATGACTGTACAGACACACTGCCAGTCTCCGTTCAGAATCGATTGGTTCACGGAAATTGGTGGTCTTGTTTTTAATATGTGGCTCCAGAATCGCTAGCAAAGCATCAAATTGTCCCGCTGACATTCTGAGGTAAATTTTGAATCGCTCAGGATAAATTCGCAACTCCTTGATAAGGAACTCCTTCCTCTCGGCGCAATTTCAGGATTGGATGGATATTTTCTCTTTCTTCTCTTTTCAATATGAGAGAGGGCAAAAATCATCCTCACTGCTTGACGAATCCATTCGGTATTTTTGCGTTTTTTCCCGCAAAGGTTTAATAAATACGCAACGGACTCGGTGTGCAAGGTTTATGCGTGACGAATTTTTAGGCTGACGTACAGGAAAATACGCATACGAAAATTTCGTACTCAGTGTGCAATGGCCTTAAATATCGGGATAGCGTTTTCAACCGTGGAAAGAGCTAATGCAGCAGAAAGATTTCAGAAGAGACGCTGAAGTTGCCTGCTTTCTCCTCAAAAGGTTAGTCAATGTTACAGCCTGACTTAATTTTTTTGTCATTGCTTGGTTGTGTACTTTATTATATAGACAGTATAACATTTATAGGTAAAAAAAGTTAAACAAGGTCTTTGATGAATAGCAGCTATTGACTACTTTACTCGCAGCTATTGTGAAGTAAGGTGCTAAAAACAAGGTTTGTAAGTTAATTCTTTATAACCTATAAATTCAGTAAGAATATAGAGATAATGATTGTAAGAAAATATTGAAGAAAATATTGCTCTCTGTAAGATTTTCTATAGCTTTCTTTTTTATATATAAATGATCAATTAGCTAAAATTGTGATTTTGCTATGTCGATAAGATTGTACAGAGAATTAAAATTAATTTATACAGCTAGACACATAAATTGTACACATAAGTTGCTGTTTTTTTTAAGTTACAAACCTGTTCACCTGGAGAAAAACTCGATGAAGTGTTACTACAAGACATCCTGTCATAGCATTTTTGGTACATAACGGCAACCGTAGATGCAATACGCACTTGAAAAAGCGAGGCACTGGAGAGCAAAATTCGTTTGAATGCAAAATACTATTTAACCACTAGATGGGGGTAATTCCTACACAGAGTCCCTTTAAAGTTTTTTTGTTGTCCAGCCAATTAAATGATAGGTTGGACACTGATAATTTGCCAAGTGGTTGTCATAATGAATATATTTATTTACATAAATAAAATTTAGCTCAAACTTGACCTTTATTCAGAAGTTAATGTATTCTGCCTTTGCATTATCTGCAGAACAATAATGTGCCATACAAAGGCAAAATACCTTGACTTCTAATTTATAGACCATTTTGAATTTTATCACTCTATTCAAACATTTCTATGATAACAATGATGGCCTTAAAATAAGATTTAGTGAGTTCTGTCTAGTAAGGTTTAATATTACATCAATAGAATATTAAAAAATAAAAAATAATGAGAAGGCTATTATCTGTACTGGATCATGTTAAAACTTTATCGTTTTACTTAATTTAAGTAAAATAACACTTTAAGAGATAGGGAAGTTACCTGTTTAACCGGAACAATTTCCTAGTGGTTGCTGTAAACCGGACATCTGGTCCCCCTAGCCTAACTGTCACGGTGTAGTACGGGTGGAAGAAGGAATCCGAGAGAGAGTGCTCCAATTCTAACATTTAATAAAGAAACTCCAAGGACCGGGTACATACAGGAAGGCGGGTAGGGAATCCACAAAACACAGCAAACACTTACATCGACTGACAAAGACTGAATGGAACTGAACTGAACTAAATACACAGAAGGATTAAGCTAAATGGAGTGGAAACAGGTGAAACAGATGATCAAAACGAGGAACAGGTGGCTGATGAGGGAGTGAGTTCAGGAGAGGAGACAAAAGGATCCTGGGAAGTGTAGTGCTGATGACAAGACTGACTGGTGCAGACAGAGGACTGTGACACTAATGCCGAGTTCAGACTGCATGATTTTAGCCACGATTTTGGCTCGCCGACAGGTTTTGAGAAATCGCCGACAAATGCCCGAAATCACAGGCAAATCGGCGCTCGTTCACGCGAGTGACAATCACGCAGTGTGAATGAGCAAAGATGCGAACTGAGAGAATCACCGACGAGTCGCCGACGCCCGCTAAATATCTGGACCTGGCGGCGATTCAAAATCCTGCTGTGTGAAAAGTGTTTTGACTGAAAACTACATCGGCGATCACCGGCAGCCAGTGAGAGAGCAAGATACAGAGCAGCAGAGTTCGGGGAGGAGTTATAGATCACATATCAACATGATATGGCATTGTTTCAACAAAAAAAAGCTTCTTATCGGTCTATTTGGACACAATAAATGGAAGAAAAATTAGTAGAAATTTGCCAGGAGCACTCGTGTCTGTTTCACCAGCTGTACCACAACCGGGTCGATAAAAAAGTCTCACGTGAGAACTCCGGTCTTGCACGTGTGGTGTCGCGCGTTGTTTCCTTTTCATATCTCACGCGTGTTTGTTGTGAAATGTAGTTTGCGTGCAGCGTGCTAGACAGAGTCTGTCGGCGATTTTTCTAAAGTCATGCAGTGTGAAACCTTCTGTCGCCGATCAATCGTCCAGTGTGAACACAGCAGTGACTGAATGCTGGCCAAGATAGTCATGCAGTGTGAAAAGAACAGCAACCCGACTACTTTGAAAATCATGCAGTCTGAACTCGGCATAACGTTACCCACAGCGACTCCTAAAATTCAATGTCAACCTCCGGACAACTTTGCACTTTGATAGATTAGGCTAGCCAGCCGGCATATGATGGATTTAAACAATGGATTTGTCATCTCGGTGGATATTGTTTTCCATGGATGTAAAGAAAGGTAAGCTGCAAGTTTTACCGGTATTTGCCAGAGGAGGTGTGTTGTGACGTGTCCCCGTTGTTTTCTGTCAGTGAGTGGATTGGCAGATTGGCAGGCAGCTAGACACCCTATGGCATGAGAAAACTTGTAGGCCTACCACTAGTACTAGTTAATATCCAGGCTTTGATTTATGGTGTCAGCTGGCACAGCATCATGTAGGCTATTTGTGGATCAGGAACAGTTGTTTATTACAGAGAGACATGACGACCCTGAAGATCTAACCATAATAAGAGGAGGATCACATCACATTCCACAAAGGACTAGACCAGGGATTTATGCGTTTAATGTACCTGCTAAATATAACAGACTTAACAGTTCGGTCTACTGTATGTGCTATACCACAATCTATAATCTACGAGAAGACATCTCAAATATCCTGCTTGCTTTTACGAAGAGTCACAAACACCTATTGTAAGTAGTACTTCTCAAAAGCACCTGTTTTGTTTCATTTGCTGATTGAGTCTTCCTGACAGAACTTAAGCTAAAGCTTTCATTTCTCAGTTCAGCTCATCTGTTATTAGTCAAATAAGACACACACAGGAGAACTGAGAGATCTTTAATTATATTAATGACAGAAGAGAGCGAATACAGGACAATCTCTGACTCCATATGTGACACATGAAACACTTCTATAAAGACACAACAATATTACAAATAACTCTCTTCTGATTTCCATGCAAGCTCTGGTTAATATTTCATATAAACTTAGAACCCTTCTGATATACTTTCTGCACTTTAAATCAAGTGTTTTTAGGGATAGTTCACCCGAAACTGTCCACTGCCTTCAAAAAAATCATCTCACAATATTGTCTTTTCTGTTCCACAGAAGAAAGAAAGTTATTCATCTTTTGATGGACATGAGAGCATATGTACATTATGTCAGTTATCTTTGTAACAGCGTGAATAGTAGTTATTTGGTCAAAAGAGTATAATGTACATGCATTAGGAACACAAGCAAGACTACGAGCTGAAACTACTTGATGTTGTTGATCTGTCAGTCTATCGGGGGAATGAAGTGAGAATAAACCGTGCTTTATACAACCCTCCTCTCCATCGTATGATAAAGTCCTGCTGGTCCAGAATTCCAGCAGAAGCATCAACACTACATCAACACATCTTTAATAAAACTCTGTTCACCGCATGTGTTTTATGGGCCGCAAACAGAGCAATTGATGAATCAAGAGTTGTCTCTAATAAAGCTGAATGCCATAGAAAGGAAGGGTGTGTGAGTGAACAGAATGGCATTTACTTCATGTATGGAGTGCAGATGTTGAAATTGAAAGCCACAATATGTATTTTTTCTGCTTTAAAAATAGCAGAAATAGCTGTATCGATGTTATATATTTCTATTAGACGTGTACTTACATTATCCCGACGGTTTCCACCAACTTTCAAATACGGAGAAATTCATAGTTTAATTCGAAGACACGGTACGTTTCTTTATTTCCGTTTCGTCACCCGTTTATGCCGTCATATAACCTTTGACTCTTCTATTTTCTCTAACTTTCTGTGGAACCCGGCGAAACCGCCAAACACAAAGGGGAACACTGGACTACCGCCAATAAAGCAAAGAAAATGACGAAGAAAAAAAAGTAGTACGTATTTTTATGTGTGTAAATCACGTGCCCGCTCACGAGCACTCACTCTTAACAGACACTGTCCTCGGTGCTGCTCGCGCATAAAGTGCTCCCCGTTCACAGTAACCGTGTTGTCTCATTCAAAACAGCCAGCTGTTGCAGTTAGCGAGCCGCGCACATTGAATACTCATATGAGTCAGGCTGCGAATGTACGTGCCCGCTTCAGCGCGCTCATGCTAACAAAATAAACGCCTCACCTCCGGCTTCGCGCACTCACTACATTCCCTTTAGCCTTTAGCACATAGTGGATGCATAACGGAAACCCAGTCGAACGTTTGACTGCAGTATCTTATGTGCTTTATAATTTGGTGCGCCCTATATATGAAAAATTTTCTAAATAGGTCATTCATTGAAGGAGCATAATATAAATATATTCGTCTGTATTATAGTTATGGACCATGACTACACTTTGCCTGCACGTTCTGCTGCTACAGCCTGAAAAATATGAAAGCCTGAAAAAAAAAAAAAAAATCTACAGCGATGCCGTATATCCGTATATTTTGTGAAACGATGATGTCATGTCATGAGCTGAGCTGGTTGTCATTGACAGCGACAACAACTCCCGTGAGCCCACGATCTTTCCCGACGTCATCAAAGTACGTCTTTTGTTATTATTTTAAATGAGTGACCCCTGGTGGCCAAAAAATGCATATTGTACGTTGAAGTGCAGGTCCGTGAATGAGACGCAGGCTTTAGCACTACACAGCAGGCAAACGCTGCACTACTGTCTCCAGAGTGTTCGTCCCGTGTGTGTGTGTCGAATCCTGATGTGTGTCAGTTCTACAACAGCAGTGAACAGACTTCATTAACCCTCCGACATCAGGCCTGATGAACATGTACAGGACACAGTCAGCCAGCGGGTTCAGGAGCAGGAGATATGCAGAAAAATACCAAAATATAGAGGACAATGACACCTTCCTGTAACCTCTATATTTTATAATACAATTCGTGATTATGTAGGGGAGAATGAGAAAAGTGTAAGTTAGAAGCACCAGGAATAAACTGCCCAAAATCTTTTTGCGCTTTACCGAAGTAAGAGATATTGTGCGTGAAAGACTGCGACAAGTGCCGATAAAACACAGAATGATTATCGGGTAGGGGATTAAACAGGCGATCGATCGAGACAGACGTTTAAACAGAGAATAGTATTTAAAGTCTGCAAAGATCAGAGGAACAAACCAGACGATCACAGAAATAACACAGCAGACTTTCAGTGAATGATGAGATCTGGACCAGATAGGATGAGAAACCAGAATATATCGTTCTAGAGCAACACATGCCATAAAATACACACCCGCAATCAAACTATAATAATATAGCATACGCACATCCCATGACCTTGTGAATGTCCATGTTAATTTACAAATGATCTGAATGAGATCTGACAGAATCAAATGAATAACAAAAACTGGAGTGGAGCGCTGAGATTTGATAAGAGCACACAACGCACACAGAGTTAAGATCATGACTGGAATCTCAATGGTGGAAATGGTCCTGAGAATTATTGGGTGTGCAACATAAAGTTTCCTGAGAAATTTCCTCATCTGACGCCTCCGTTCATCTTCATAATCTCCTCCACTTGATCCGCGGACGCTGGCGTTTTGTTCTGCCATTGTTTCATGAAATCTTGACAGGCACTAAATAACAAACCAGTCATTAGTTTAAAAAACATGCATTCATTTACTATTGTAGACAGTAGAGATACATATATGACATAAAGTGTTTTCTGTGCGATGAAATAAGGTTTTCTCAGTTTGCTTGACATGTTGTTTAGAGGAGTGTGTGTAACGTTAGAAAGCTTGAAATACGTGAAATGTCAGATTAAAGTTAGTAAATCCTCCATTTGAACAATATGACAGAAGCAAGAATGATGTTGTTGTGAATATTCAGTCCAGCACAGCTGCAAGTGTACAATGGTTTATTAAAGGAGGAATAAATCTTGAAGAACTTACGTTACTGACAGGAGTGTATGTTTGGTCTGCAGGTCAAAGCAGAAGTTTGTGGAATAACACACAGACTGACAGATGTTTCACAAGTTTCCACTGCCGTGTTTAAAGAGCTCTTCATTCACTGCACACACTGGAGAAACACACATCTTAAAGCTTCTTGATCTAATGGAGGAAATGCCTGAGATTACACACACACACTATTTGATCCAACGTGTAAAACGTCTCGGTTACGTATGTAACCCTCGTTCCCTGAGTAGGGAACGGAGACGTTACTTCAGATGACGGAGAATGGGGGTTTCGCCTAGAAAGCCAATCCTCTTCGAGTATTAAAAAATGAGCCAATGGCATGAAAATGCCTTGGGGCTGCGGAATTTGCATAGCGTACTCCGCCCCACCCCGTGAGTATAAAAGGAGGAAGCGGACACAACCGCAGTATGTCTTCGCTGAGGAGCCGAGACTGAACTCAGGCGTCTACCCAGCGGTACAGCGGAAGTGGCAGGGAGACGTAACATAACTCAGGGAATGAGGGTTACATACGTAACCGAGACATTCCCTTTCGTAGTCACTCCGAGTTATGTCGGATGACGGAGAATGGGGGTCCCCCGTGTAATCACGCCACCTTCACAGGTGTCTTCCAGTGCCCTGCGCAAGTCTGAGCCCCTGTCGCACTTAGCTTACTGACGAGGAGTCCTACTTACCAAGGTACACTGGGGAGCATATCCCAGGGGAATATGCCGCAGTATGCCTACCATAGGGAGGACTTACGAATACACCTATGGCCCCGTGGGGCTCCATATGGAGGATACTGGAGTGACCAACCCGTAGGGTGGCTAGAATATTAACTCCAGGGGTGGCAAGGTGGCTTGCCAAGGGAAGACACATGCTCAGAGAGGCTTACAGTGGAGAATACACATGTGGAGGTTACTAGCAGGAACCATGCACACGGAGGCACCTCGCCGACGCCCAGGCAACAGACATTGGCGCCAGCATCAACAGTGCTGGAGGACTCAGGGCTTCAACAGAAGGCTCAGCTGAGAAGAATTCGCACCTATCCAGTCCGTGGAGTGTAGTGGCGAGCAAGCGAAGACACCTGAGCGGGTCCAGTACTGGCCGGTTGAGCGAGTACAAGAGAGGACACAGGCTCCACTCGGAGGTTATAGAATCTCGCGAATGTGTTCGGTGTCGTCCAGCCTGCAGCTCTGCAGATGCCTGCTAGCGAGGCACCATGCGCTAGAGCCCAAGAGGAAGCCACACTCCGGGTGGAGTGGGCCGTCACACCAAGGGGGCACGGTCGACCTTGCTGCTAGTAAGCCAAAGCGATGGTGTCCACTATCCAGTGAGACAGCCGCTGCTTTGAGAGAGCCCTTCTTCATGAAATGCGGCAATTGCAGCCACATAAACTTTTAGGGTGGAGGGAGACAGCCTTTGCTCCAACCCTTCTTGCAGGAAGGAAAGCAGATCAGATCGAGCATCTCCGGGGGTCTTCTCGGTGAGAAGAGCACCAGTTGACGAAGAGGTTCCACTTCAACGCATAGACGTGTCAGTGGACGACGCTCTAGCAGAAGTGATGGTAGCCGCCACCGCAGGTGGCAGCGTACTCAAACCTGCCTCGTCCCATCCAGGAGCCACACGTGTAGCCTCCACAGATCAGGACGAGGGTGCCACAGGGTGCCCGTCTCTGAAAGAGGAGGTCCTTCCTCAGAGGTATAGGCCAAGTAGGTGCTGTCGCGAGGAGTACCAGTTCGGAGAACCAGGTCTTGGTGGGCCAATATAGGGCTACCAGCAAGACCTGCTCCTCGTCCTCCTTGATCTTGCACAGAGTACGTGCGCGAAGGCTCAGTGGGGAAAACGCATACTTGCGTAGGCCCCGTGGCCAGCTGTGCGCCAAGGCGTCTGTGCCGAGCGTGCCCTCGGTCAGAGAGTAAAACAGGGCGCAATGGGATGAGTCGTGGGAAGCGAATAGATCTATCTGTGCATCCCCGAACTGGTCCCATATCAGCTGGACCGACTGGGGATGGAGTCGCCATTCGTCAGAGACTGGACGGAACCGCGACAGCTCATCAGCTTCCAGGTTCTGCTCTCCTGGAATGTAAATAGCACGAAGGGACCTCAGGTGCTTCTGACTCCATAATAGGAGGTGGCATGCGAGTTGCGACATCCGACGTGAGCGTAGACCACCCTGACGGTTGATGTACGCTACTATTGCGGTATTGTCTGAACGGACTAGTACGTTTTGACCCCTGAGCAGTGCTCGAAAGCGGTGCAGGGCCAGGCGTACTGCCAGCAACTCGAGGCAATTGATATGTATAAGGCGCTGGGGTCCTGTCCAGGAACCCGCGGCTGCATGACCATTGCACATGTCTCCCCAACCCGTGGCAGATGCATCTGTGGAGACAACAACATGCCTGGAAACTCGCTGCAGAGGGACAGCGGTCCGCAAGAAGCTGAGGTTCGTCTGCGGGAAGGTTTGACGGCAGGTCGGAGTTACTGGAACTGGATGTCATGCCCACCTCGGGACTTGATCGCGAAGCCACAGCTGAAGCAGTCTCATATGAAGTGATCCGAGCGGATGCCATATGCCCCAGGAGCCTCTGAAAAGTTTCAGTGGGACCGCACTCTTGCCCTCGAACTGTCGAAGACAAGTCAGCAGTGAGTGTGCGCGCTCGCTCGTGAGCTGCGCGGACATGGCGACCGAGTCTATCTCCATACAGAGAAATGAGATCCTCTGCACGGGGCAAAGTTTGCTCTTCTCCCAGTTGACCCGAAGGCCCAGACGGGCTAGGTGCCAGAGCACAAGGTCTCTGTTTTCGCAAACATGATCTCGAGAGTGTGCTAGAAACAGGATGCGAACCCTGTGTTCGTGAAGGGGAACAAGGGCTACCTCGACGATCTTCGTAAAGACGCGAATGGACAGAGCTAACCCGAATGGGAGAACCGTGTACTGATATGCCTGTCCCTCGAAAGCAAACCGAAGAAACGGTCTGTGTCGAGGTAAGATGGAGACATGAAAGTACACGTGCTTCAGGTCCATCGCTGCAAACCAATCCTGGGGCCGAACGCACTCAAAAATGCGTTTGGCCGTAAGCATCATGAACGGCAGTCGGTGAAGAGAATGGTTCAAAACGCGACCACCTCCACGGCACGGCCGGGTGCTGCTGGGGCTGGACAGAAGGGGGCGGAAGTCGCAGGAGGGCACATTCGGCGGCAAGCGAAGTGAGGCATCTGAGCCGGCAGCTAGTTGCAGCAGAAACCACAGGGTCAGACAAAGCCACAGTCCGCTTGGTGCTTAGGGTTGCCACGGCCAGTGGAGGCGCTGTGGGGACACATAAGTGTTGCCACAGAACACTCCACAGGGGGGAACCCCAGTGTACCCTAGACTGCTGCCTCTACGAGGGCAGAGAAGGCGGAAGAGGCCGCTGAGCAGTCGTGGAAGTCTCCTTTGACTTTCACGACTGCTCAGCGGCCTCTTCTGCCTTCTCTGCCCTCGTAGAGGCAGCAGTCTAACGGCCTCTTCATGCACATCCGGGAAGAAAGGATTTGGGTTTGCCACCCCCAAAAACCAATCATCAGCCTTAAGTGCTGGGGACATGGCAGAATTTTCCACACAAACCCGACACTCGTGGCAGCCCGGGAAAGCATAGTTGTGAACCCTGAATCAAGCTCGCTATGCTAGCACATCCGAGGACAGCAGCACAGACAAGGCATCTTCAGAGGACTCCAGCTCACCTTGTGATGCAGCGATAAACATAATTTCATCAGCTGGGGGACCAAATGAGGCCCCGCCCACTCACTCTGGACCACGTGGGTTGCAACGTGAAAGACGGGGTGTGGACCGAGGAATTTTCGTCGGTTTAGTTCCAGACCTGACGTCTTTTGGTCACCCTGGCCACCAGCCGAAGTATTATCTCACGTGGAGAAAAATAGTTCGGGTTGTGGATGAGGGGACTCTCACACTATTGAGCTCATTGAGTCTCAACCGTTATACATTGCGATGATCACGTTCCCACTGAGAGAACGTGACACACCCACGAGCGCTGTCTGAGCGTGATCAAAACCCAAACACGTCAAACAGCGCTCGCGCCCATCAGCTGACTCATCAGAATACCGCACTCAGGAATACACGAGCAGATCGTCTTTAAAAAGACGTGCCGCGTGCACACTCTTTCAGTGAGAGGAGAAAACTCTGCGGATGTTGAAGCGACCAGGGAGAGACACACACACTGGCAGACCACTGCTCAGATCGCAGGCAATGTGAAACTCGCTGGGTACCGCCGTCACACCAACACCAGAGAGTTCGTTCGTCTCGAAGAGGTGAGTCACAGTAGTAAACTCAGATTGTGTGGCCTGTGGAGTGAAGAAGTTCTCTTGGCTCCGAAGCGAAAACATACTGCGGTTGCGTCCGCTTCCTCCTTTTATACTCACGGGGTGAGGCGGAGATACGCTATGCAAATTCTGCAGACCCATGGCATTTCTTTGCCATTGGCTCGTTTTTTAATACTCGAAGAGGATTGGCTTTCTAGGCGAAACCCCCATTCTCCGTCATCCGACTTAACTCGGAGTGACTACGAAAGGGAACTGGAATTACCTTAAACACAATTCACTAACAAATAAAGTTAAACTTATTTGTCCATTTTCCCAATTTAAATGCACTTCACCTGGGAACACAGATGATGAAGTTTACGATCATCATCAAATTAATCTCAAGATGAAAAAAATGAACTGTGAACAGGCTATATCTAATTAAATATGCACTAATTTGCATATATTTTGAAGTGACGAATCTGACCATTGAAAAAAAACAAGGTTCAAAATTATTTTAGCATTTTTTTGATATATTCAATGAAAAGACATTACCAGAGGGGATTATGAATATCTCCTTTTGTTACCCTGTCAATCATAAAACACTGCCAATATCCTTAAACAATTGATTTCAATTGATTGAGGCATAAAAAGTCATATAAATCAGGCCAAGAATGACATATCAACAAATCCTTCAGACGACAACTTTTGATGAATTAGGCGAAATCTACACACGCAAACAGATAAAGTGTAGTAAAATAAAGACCTAAATGTGTATTTTGGACTTGTTTTCGGCAAAAGTCTGAAAGAAGATATGTTACTAAAGACAAATATCCCAAAATCTCAAAATTGACCAGTGAAAAAAACACAATGTTTTTGCCTGCCGTGTCTCGCCTTAAAACAGTAGTTCACTTTAAAAAAATTTTTTGCTAATAATTTACTCACCCCATGTCATCCAAAATGTCCATGTCCTTCTTTCTTCAGTGGAAAAGAAATGAAGGTTTTTGATGAAAACATTCCAGGATTATCTCCATATAATGGACTTCAATGGGAACCAAACGGTTCTAGGTCCAAAAGACAGTTTCAGTGCAAACTATTCACAGGGCTTTAAACGACACCAGACGATGAATAAGGGTCTTATCAAGCGAAACGGTCACTCATTAAAAAAAAAAAATGTTTAAGTTTTATAAGCACAAATGCTCGCCTTTCTCTGTTCTGTGACACGCATTTGTGACTCTCCTCTTCGAACTCGTTCATCAAAAGGACAAAAATGTGAAATGTTTTCTTCAAAAACCTTTATTTCTTTTCGACTAAAGAAAGAAAGACATGGACATCTTGGATGACTCCTTTAACATTGTTCTTTAGCATATCTTGAAAAGTTGTTTCACAATAACACATTTAACACGCACTTAATACAGTATAATTTAAATATATTAAGTATGTCCAAAAGAAATCCCAATTTAAATGCATTTCCTCTTCACCTGGGAACACAGATGATGAAGTTTACGATCATCATCAAATGAATCTCAAGAACCTGAAATGGAAACTGGATCCGGCAGAACCTTAAAGAAAACTTTCAAACCTGCTTTAAACAATTCCACCTTAATTTCTTTAGTTTGTTCTCCACATAATCAAGCACACTAGAGAGTCAGCAAGCTGAACAACATGTGCTAACGTTTGAGCAAAGGCTGAAACACAAGGACACAATAATTCCCACATGAGACGACATGATCTTACCGGGAATCAGACTGAAGACTGAAGACGCTGCTCATCAGGAGATGATGATGGTGTGTATGAGCTGCTCTGCTATCTTTTATCTTTTATAGCCTGAGTTAACTCCACAAACACCAAACAAAGATGCATTAAACATCATTAACAGTTAATGCACACGCAACCGCATCAGCAATCAGCAAACCACACTACACAATATACAACCATTAACAGCAGCACAAGTGTTATACAGAGGAGAATGTGAATAGCCATTAATACAGTGATATAATACTAAGATTTTCTTTTAGCAAATTATGATTATACAGTAAGGGCTAAATAAAGACAAAATCTTAAAGCAACTTTTCCCTCATTTTCTCATCATTTCACTAGGGCTGGGTATCGAGTTCGATACTTTTTAGGTACCGACCGAATTGCCTCGACACTACCGAGTATCATGAAGGATTTAACCTGAAGCTCTTCTACTGAGTCTCATAATTGATTTGGTTTCTGCCATTAGAAAACACTTCCCTATTGAGTGGATGTGGGTGATTTTTTTTTCTAAATTTTCAAAAGCTTTATTCCTGAAAGCTTGTTACTAAGAGATTCAATATAATTGCACATTTCCTCATTTCCCATCAGCATTAATTCATAATGAATAATGCCACAAACCACCTCTAATATAACACGAGTCATAATATAAAACCATAATTTACTCACCCTCAAGTTGTTGAGTTTCTTTCTTCTGCTGAACACAAAGGATGATATTTTGAAGAACATTGTATTATTTTTTCCTACTATGGAAGTCAATGGTGCCAAACAACTGTTTGTTTCCAATCGTTCTTCAAAATATCATTCTTTGTGTTCAGCAGAAGAAAGAAACTCATACAGGTTTGCAACAACTCGAGGGAGAGTAAATGATGACAGGATTTCCATTTTCGGGTGGAGTATCCCTTTAAAGATTTTAGTTTGATATCATCTGCTAAAGTAAATTAGACAAAAAGTGATGCAACTGCGTTTGTAGATTGGGAAAAGGTCTATTCACATTACCTAAAGCAGGGTTATCATGGAATAAAAAAGGTTTGAAATACCTTGGAGTTTATTTAGGTAACAATGAAATGTTGCAGTAAAACTGGGAAGGTTTTTTGGAGAAAGTGCAAGATCAACCTGAAAAATGGAAGTGGCTCCTTCCAAAATTGTCTTACAGAGGAAGAACTTTAATAATGAACAGCCCAGTAGCTTCTGCTTTGTGGCATCGTCTGGCTTGTGTTGATCCCCCTGCTGGTTTTTGGAAAATTGCAGTTAATTCTGGTGAACTTCTTTTGGGACGAACTGCACTTGGTTCCACAAAGTGTTTCTGTTCCTCCAAGCGGAAGAAGGAAGACAAGGACTAGTTCATCTGGCAAGTAGAGGAGCAACGTTTCGTCTTCAGTATATCCAAAGATGGATCCAAGCAATGGTTGAAATCTAATGATTCACTCTTTTGGATATTAGAAGTCTTGTACAGGACCATATAGGCATCTAAAGATTCTTTATGATCGGTTTCTCTATATTAAAATGTTAAAGTTCATTCTGTACAGTTATGTCTATTTCTTTTATATCTTTGAATGTCAGGGGGTTAAAAAATAGTGTTAAGCGTAAAGCCATTTTTTTATTTTGTAAGGAACAAAAAGCAAATTGCATATTCTTACAAGAGTCTCATTCTGTTTTGAACGATGAAAAATTTTGGAAGACACAATGGGGTGATTTAGCTCTGTTTGCACATGGTTCTTCTCATTCAGCTGGAGTGATGTTATTATTTAATAGATTTGAAGGCTCAATAATTGTTCACAAGAGGATACAGAAGGTCACTGGTTAATGGTAGCAGTGGAAATAAATGACGTTATATACTATTATGTGTTTACGGATACAATAACAAAGTGGCTAATAAAGAATCATTTGAGAAACTTGCGAATACAAGTACCACAGTGATTCAGGATAAGACAAAGCACGATTTGGACAACTGATTCATGTACTCGCTTACTATATAACCTTTGAACATTTTGAACACAAAAAGCTAAGCACTAAAACTTTAAAACAAGACAACTTAGCCAGTCGCCCTCCTGTGGTGAATTGTGTGAATTACACTGCTGCAACTTTACAGCTGTCACTGCAGTCAGAGGAAAACTTTGAGTTACAATATTTTGTAACATTTAATAAATTGTTGTTTGCCATGTGACGCAGTAAAACATCTGGCAATTACCTTTCAAATTTTCTATAAATATATTTTACATCTGCGATCAGGAGCGGTTCTAGGGTGAGTGGATATCCGGGGCTTAACCCAGAGAAATCCATGTGTCACGATACAAGGAATAAACTTTAAATAAAATTTTTATATTTGTTTTTTTTATTGTTTTTTTTAACAAGGTGAATATTTCTTGCAAATTAAAATTAAAAATCACAATGCCACGCACCCTCTTCTTTCCTTGCTGACTCATCTCATGGTAAAATAGCAAGCTCAGCTCTATTATTGTTTTAATAAATAGCATTTACTTAACAACATGATTTTTGTGAGAATAGATAAAAAGAGGTGACTAAAGCATCTCCGTCTCCAGATTTGCAAGCTCCCTATGGTGGCTGAAACAGAGCAGAATTTTGCAAGCTTTTTTGCCTCGTTTTTTTGCAGCCGTCCTAACTGCATCCGCCGGACCACACTCTTATGGACGTGGCCTAAACTTCCAAACACCAGAATTATTCATTTACAATTGTAACCAAGTTGATAAATGCGATCTACAAGTGGTTGATATTTCAATAGTTTGGAGTAGTAACACATATCCATATACAGGTCAAAACAGCAGGCCACCTCAAACATACACACAGATTTCATAACCTCATTTACAATCACAATATCAGGAGTATTTGGAAGGTTTTTAAAAGACTCACTGTCAGATGTATTTTGATGAAACCAGTTAATTTGTACACTACTATTATGAATCTTAATACCATGTCCACAGATTACCTTGTTCAAGTCCTTTGCAACCAGATCAACTAAACGGTCGTGTCTGGCCACATACAGTCCTTTATAATTGTAGCATCCATTTAATATGTGAGCAACCATTTCATTCTCCTGCTGAGTTGGATGTAATATGCAGTAGGGTTCATGCTTTGATGGGAACCATGTTGCCAGATTGTACTTTGTTGGGAGACACTGTAATCTTGCTTTAATCATGAATACTTTAATATCATCTGAGATTGAAGAGTTTTTCAGTACAGAATGAGACACTGAATGGTCAGCGAATTGAAGTACTGCAAGTTTTCCTTGTAGTCTGAGGCCCGTCCAGCGCTGTCCGTTCTGGGTTTGTCTGAGATGAAGAATTGAAGCTCTCGCATGCTTAATCTGTAGTTGGTGAGGTGTACTGTCGTTATTGAGGATCGCCAAGGTGGAAACCAGCGGATTGGTGATTATGTTATCGTCGAGTGCAACTACTTCTCCGTCGGGTCCAAGCCAGGACAGCTGTATTCCTATACGGCCACAAAGCTCGTTTAAGTCCAGCCAATCAGAGCACACTCCAAATCCGTCTAACTTTCCGTTCTGCTTTAGTTTAAATCCAAGAAACTGAGGCTCGTCGGTGGAAGCGGCAGACGCTGTAGATGTAAAAACAGCGATTCACGTGCTAATTCTCTAATTGTATCGTCATTATTGAGCATATTTAGAAGATGTCCTGTTCTAGAAGCGGTGTAAAGCCATTCGATGTTTGGGGCGCCGAGGCCTCCGTCTCCACACGGCTGGAAGATAATATCCCGAGTTGTACGGCTATTAAGACAGAACCATTTCCTCACCATCTTTACCGTTTCATCGTTCATCAATGTGCATTGTGGAATATGTACGTTTGGGAAAAGATGTTGAATTTTAGCCACTGCAATCAGCCTGATGGCTTCAACTTTCATCATTATGGGGAGTGGGGCATAGTGGAGTGTACTCGTGACACAGCTCTGTGATCTGTTCCTCCCAATCACCACTGATGTTAAATTTATGTCCCAGATAAGGATAGGTTTCATGGCGTTCTGCATTAATGAAAAGGCAGGGGGTTTATCAGACTTTGTTCTATATACCATCTGTTTCCTCCACTGCGTCTTTCGTAGATGCAGCACATTTTGTATGTCTAAACCTGACCACCTTATGAACTCGTCTGTGCGGAGGAGCATGTTGGAAATTACACTTTCATGATCTCTTGAAGAGATTTCCACATGGTCCGCATAGCCTTGCACTGTGTTTGGAGACCTGCAGGCGCGCACTGGCACAGCCACTTCATCCAGGAGTTAATCGCCAGAATGAAATTGATGGCACTCCACGGGCACCCTGTTTTGATTCCCATTTTAAGTGGTATGGGGACAGTTAGGGCGCTTCCACATATTACTTGGATGTATGAATTATTATAAACATCTTTAATTGTGTCCGCATATAGCTGTGGTAGTCCTATTTCGTCCAAAACATGATCTCATGGGGTAATGTGCCAAATGCATCACGAAAATCCAAAAAGACGACGAAGAGCTCGGTAGACAAAGTGTTTGAAGTCATCTATTCCCGTTTTATGACAGAAGACATGTTCATTCATCCCCTGCTTATTGATATAAGCTTTTTGCTTTGGTGAAAGTATTCCCGTTTCTACTAGCCAAGGAAGTATTCTTGCCAGTATACACTTCAGATAGACTGCAGGTAACAGGGAAATATCTCTCCAGGTAGACGGATCGTCAGGAATATTATCTTTTTTTGGGAATACGGTGCATCAGGGCCCCTTTCCATGATTCTGGAACTTTACCATTTTCCAGACAGATGTTAAATATATTGGTCAGAATTGGGCACACCGTTTGTTTGTTATTTTTCAGTGTTTCATAGGTCACGCCATCAAGTCCACTTGCTTTATTATTGGGGAGATCATTAAGCACTTTCTCCACTTCAGTGACAGTGAACAGCGCAGTGTTAGGTTGGCTAAGTTGTACAGGGAAGAATGATATACACACCTTCAAACCTCACAGGCGCGCATTTAGAAGTGTAGTAGTTCTGCACAGATGGCAATATTATCCGCGCTAACTGGTACACTTGGGTATGTACTGTTGTTAAGAATAATCTTGATTGCTCTAGATTTTCTATTCTGCCATAGATATGCAAGTTTATCTTTGCCCACCTGCTTTTGTGTATGGGTTTCACTTCGTGGCGCTCCCAGTGCTGGCTGAACAATGTCCCGTAAAAAACGCAACTCCTCCTCGATCCAGCCGGCAAGGGAGTCCGCGGTTTGGGTCTCAGGGAGGCCTCCGCTGACTCGCAGCATTCTCTTCAATACACGGACTGTGAACTTCAGGAAAGGTAGTCCAAACTGTCTTTCATTTCACACACACACCAGCAATGATAGATTGAGTCTTCTGTACGTGTTCTTTGGTCACAGTTATGTCTTCAGTAGTGCTTCTGTTGATCTTGTACGTCGGCCAGGTTGAGGTCTCTCGTCTGCTTGTTACACAGGTTGGTGAGGGCTTCTGGTAGATCCGGCATGACAGCCTTTGGCACACAGGACGCTGCGTACTCTTCCACAACAGACAGGACTACTGGTTTGATGATCTGCTTCTCTTGTGTGCGGCACTGCGAGAGGTTGTTGTAGAGTTGGGCTTGCTCAGCAGCGGACAGAGAATGACCTTTCCAAGATTTTCCTTTTTTATATTGGTGAGAGTTGTTAAAAATGATGTCCTTGCCCTGCTGATACTCCACTTTCTTTAAAGAGTCCTCTGTTGGGGTGGCCCACTTGCACTTGTTGGATGTTACAGCTATCTCTTCTTTTCTTCATTGTTATGCTGCCATATGCTGAACAACACACGACACATGGGAGCCGCTCTCACCAAGTCCAGCTGTGCGATTGCAGTCGGCTCCCAACACAAACCCCTCAGATAACAGATCACTCGACATTGTCATTTAGACGCATGCGTTTTCTGTAAAGCTGCTTTGAAACGATATGTATTGTGAAAAATATACTACAAATAAATGTGTATAAAGCTTGCCGCAAAGCAAAAGAAAAAATGTGTCGGGAAAAAATACTCAAGGAGATATTTTAATAGTTTCAAGTGTTTCTGAGTGTGTTGGCTGGAAAGATGATTATGCACTCAAAGAAATGGTTTTGTGGCACTGTTCTTTATACCCAAATATGTTTTGTTAAAGTAACACACATATTTCTTTTACCACCAAAAACTATTGTATTGCATTTAATGAACTTTTCCACTTTACTTAATTATTAACTGTTAAATAATGTAAAGGGTTTAATTTCACGATAAAAAAAAACCTGGATGAGACCATTTCCAGTGTATTGGATGAAGATGGAGTGGGAAGAAAGTAGCAGGTGCATGGCCTCAGAGAAAATATAACGCTAATCTAAAGGCTAAGTCTTTCATTTCTGTGAGTATTTCGGAAAGTCTGTTCTGGAATGCTTTAAATATATTTCAATGAAAAAAAATATTTTGTCTGCTTGTTCAAACTTCTTCAAATGAGCTCAAGCAACACAAATGCTGTACATTTTGTCCAAACTTAATTTGATTGAGTTCAATCTGCTTAAATATGTAAAATTAAGTTTACTTAATCCGTTTGTGTTGGATTACATGAATGATTTGTGTTGCATTAACTGAAACTGGGCGGTGCTTGTTAGTTCCCAGCATGCTTTGCATAAATCTGAATTAAGACAGATTAAATGTTGATTAACTGTCATTTGATGTGTTTTTTAGAAAACGAGGTAAGGGGAAGACTTTATAGTGTGTAAATGTGTTTAATGTTCAATTACTTTGCAATTATCAGAACCATTTACATTACAGTGGGTTACCATTGTGGAGAAGAGTGGAGCGTTGTGTTAGGATGTGGACTGATTCAAAGAGGTTTACTATTGTTGCTAAAAGAGCAGGAAAATACTGCATCACGTGTTTCTGGCATCGAGTCTGGCACATATATAGGTACACTTTTGATCTTTTCCACATATTTTCTATCAGGACGGTTGAGACGTTCACACACACACACACACACACATACTTGTTTGGGGTGCCTCGTGGGGGCACCAGTTATTTACCACATTTTGGGGACACCACTTTCCTGGCATCCTAGAGACTAGATAAACATATCAAAAAATCAAAAAAAAAAGTTTAATAAATATCTCTCTTAAAATGTAATTAATTCATTAAAATAAGGGTAGGTGGTAATCTGGGGACAGGTCAGGTTAACACATGTGGGGACACGGGGACAACTCCTTATATGAGCATTAACAGGAAATCCCATCTGGGGACAAAACCCTGACCAACTAGTGTATCAATAAGTACACATGGATGTCCAATCTGGGGACAAACCAGTGTAATCTACAGACAAAGAAAGGTCATAATATGGCCAGCTGGCCAATTCATAATGGTATTTCTGGAAGTTATATTGGTTTGTTAAAAATAGGGTGGTTTAATAAGTTAGTTCAGCTTAACTTAAATGAACTTGAACATCTAATCTTCAACTGCAAGTCATTTCAGTCCTCCAAGACTGCCACAATCATATACTGCATTTAACTCATTCTTACACAATTCAGTTGCTACATTTACTGAGTATGACCCATGAGAGCCATACATTGAATGTGATTTTGCTGAGCAGCAAAGTTATCAAAGTCAATCTAATTTATATTATAAAGCCCTTTAAAAAAAGTTGTCACAGAGTGCTTCACTCACCCTAAACCCGACAGAGCACACAAGTAGATACACACACAAAAAAAAAAAAAAATGACCAAACCAATTAAATGTATAAATGGTAAGCAATTGTTAAAAGTATGTATTATGTTTGAAGTAAAGTTAAGAATCCTGTAGTTAACCAGTAATAACACATTTGGGAAGGTTAGAAGATCAGAGCTACAATTCTTTTTGAAGAAAAGTTTAAAAAAAAGATTTTTTTTTTTATTTTTTATTAAGTGCTTCGTCTAATGTGCCATCAGAAAATACATTTATCAATTTAAAATTTAATCCATAACACTATTCAGTCCCCTTTACGTTTCACATTTTTAATTAAGGCATTGAAAACTATAGGCACTCTGTCGTATGGCTACTGTACAGTAAAACTAATCTACGCAATTAGAAAAAAATCATTTACACCAACTCATCCCCTGACACAGCATTTTGCCTGCAGACTTAAAAACAAGGAAGTCCAAGCACCAAATTTACAACCACATCAAACTGTTTTAAAGTAGAACTCCGGTCAATTTTAACATTGAGCTCATTTTTTGTACATTTAGAGTGCTGTCAGTACAGACAAAAATGACAAAAATCAGTGTTGCCTGCATCGTGTTATCCTATTTTTAAAATTCGCACCCTGTTGACTTCAATGGGACATGTTCTAAACCTGCCTTTAGCCTCTTGACATCCTTGATTTGTCATTACAAGTGCACAGCCGTGTGAGTGGTGTTATTAAGAGTGACCACGGTCAATCGGACTGCAGTAGATGTGAAAGATATGAATGAAAATGTTAATTCAGCCAGCGCACATACCCGTGTTTACTTCCTGTTTTCGGTCGAAGTCCACAGTAGTCGATTGTCGAGTTCGCGCGCGATCATTAGTAACTAAATGATGTTCAACATCTGATACGGATGAACTATCCATTTGAGCTGATGTTCTAAGCACACCACACAGCACCGTCATAGGCTGACAGTCTGAGTCTCCACTGTTGCTTAGTTACCAATGATCGCGCGCGAACTCGACAATCGACTACTGTGGACTTCGACTGAAAACAGGAAGTAAACACAGGCATGTGTGCTGGCTGAATTAACATCATTTTTATTCATATCTTTCACATCTACTGCAGTCCGATTGACCGTGGTCACTCTTAATAACACCACTCACATGGCTGTGCACTTGTAATGATAAATCAATGATGTTAAAGGGTTAGTTCACCCAAAAATGAAAATTCTGTCAGTATTTACTCGCCCTCATGTTGTTCCAACCCTGTAAGACCTTCGTTCATCTTCGGAACACAAATTAAGATATTTAAGATATTAAGATCGCTCCTGCATACAGTCCATAGGCTTCTTGAGGGAATGACTCATGCTGGCATTGAAAAGTCATTAAAGACATCGTTAAAATAGTCCAAGTGACTACAGGGGCTCAATTTTAACTTGATCAAACGACGAGAATACATTTTGTGCGCAAAAACAAACAAAAATAACGACTTTATTTCAACTATTCACTTCCTTCTCCATGGGCCTGTAGTCAGTTTACGTAGTGTGATTGCGTAAAGCTACGTCACACGTAGGCTCACTATTGGCCGACGCTGGTCATGTGTGTGTGATGCGTGTGATGTACAATAACAGAAGCTTACGCTATTAAACTAGTAACCTGACTCGCGCAGAGGGAGAAATAAACGAATAGTTGAAATAAAGTCGTTATTTTTGTTGTTTTTGCGCACAAAAGTGTTCTCGTCATTTGATAAACTTAAGATTGAGCCACTGTAGTCACTTGGACTATTTTAACGATGTCTTTAATGACTTTGAGGCCAGCAAGTGTCATTCCCTCAAGAAGCCCATGGACTAGTATGCAGGAGTGATCTTAATGTCTTAATTTGTGTTCTGAAGATGAACGAAGGTCTTACGGGGTTGGAACAACATGAAGGTGAGTAAATACTGACAGAATTTTTGGGTGAACTAACCCTTTAAGAGGCTAAAAGCAGGTTTAGAACATGTCCCATTGAAGTCAACAGGGTGCGAATTTTAAAAATAGGATAACACGATGTAGGCAACACTGATTTTTGTCATTTTTGTCTGTACTGACAGCACTCTAAATGTACAAAAAAAAGAGCTCAATGTTAAAATTGACCGGAGTTCTCCTCTAACTCTTTCAAAACTTAATTAATTAATAACATTATAATATTATAATGACCAAAAAAAAAAACTATGGTATTGAGACCAAAAAAAAACAGATGATATAATTCAGCTAAAACACAAAAACTGAATCAACAACCAAAATCAACCTTACTTTTTAGTGGTCCTTCTCTCATATGCTGTGATTCTGTTTTTTTATATAATACTTCACCGCCTGCCAGTCTCGTTCACCGAGGGCTTTGGGGGCTGCTGTAATGCATGCCATGCAGTCGACTTTTCCAGGAGTAACTCCCGAGTGAATAAATTTCATCATTTTCTCTTCTACAGCCGCAATCTCCACCTCACTCCACTTTCTCTTCCTAGGAACTAATGACAAGAAAATTACATTAATTGCACTGCATGTGTTGTAGGTCCAAGACTGGATTTTTTTATACTATTCTTTATGATGTTGTTGACCTTTTATAAATAAAGCAAATAAAAACTATAGAGGGTTTTCACAGACGTCACGATCTGGGCGGTAACCCGGATGAGCGGCCATTATGGAGGCACTCGGATGTAAACAACAGCATGGATTGCACTCTTCATGTACTACTGAACACATTGTTTTACAAACAAAACACGGGAAAAAACCTGTGGTAGGTGCGAAATCATACAGAGAAGGACTTATCAAGCAGGAGAGAGCGTTTTGACAAAATAAAGTAATATGTGGTAAAGGTCAGAACGAGCTAGCTTCTCTAGACCGTAGCTACTGCAATTCTTCCTTCTATTACTTATCCTGACATAGGCTACGTTCAAATTGTCAGTCCAAAAAGCACATGAAATCCGTTTCAAGCTACATCCATATGTGGTTTGAAATCCTATTCAAATACCAGGACATGCCTCAGTCTGAACGATCGGATTTCGGGTGGTATGTGTCTCCCCGGGCATGTAAAATGTAAACGTCAGGTTGTTAGAGGAGACATGCTGGAAGTCGCTGCCGAAACAATGCTGTGTTGTTGCAAAGTGCCGGACGAGCAGAAAAATATTATTTCTAAAACATTTTGAAACCGGTGCAGACAAGAGCGCGGAAATAACTGTACATAACAGCCTTCTACAGTTCTGCAGCTCAATATGCAATATAGTCCAGCGCGGCGGCTAACGTTACACATTTCCATGTTGTAAAATTTAAATAAGACAAAATCTCTATTGCATATGCAAACCACTCCATCAGTGTCCATGTCAGTGCCGTATTGCCCGAGAGCGGCATGGACTCACAAATCGGATCTGAACAGTTGCGATAAACAGTAGCTGCGTTTACATTGACCCTTTTAATCGGATTGACCGCTCAATCGGACTAAAAACCCTTCATGTAAACACCTTAATCGATCCGATTGAGCTCGATCCGACTAGAATTTCGATCGGATTGAAAGGGGTGGTTTACTCCTTTTGTAATCCGAGCGAGAGAACATGTAAACACTTGATCGGATTGAAAACCGAAACTAAAAGAACTGCGCATGTGCAATGACGTTGAAATAGCGTAATGACATATGACGCACGGAACGAGCTGTTCTTCCTGTTGAATAAAGTGTCATATAAATGAATGTTTCGTTATTAAAAAAATTCTCATTTCACTCCATGTCTGTGAAGTGAAGCAGGACAGCGTCAAACCGTTTGTTTTACATTCTCATCCACACACGACTTTTGGGTGCGGGGTTTTACTGCGTGATAAATACAATCAGCACGGCAAAACAGTTCATGCTCATCGTCTCCAAATCATGACCAGAGACGGATACAAATTAAAAAACACAGATAAAAAAGTCTGTTGTTTAAAACAAATACAGAACCAATAGTGGAGAATAGTTATGCTTATGCTTATGAACAGTGGCATATTCGTGCAGTGTGCGCATGTCAAATAATCAATTCCGATTTGAATCTTGTGACATATAAACGCGCACATCAACCCGATCACTTTATTTATCATTCATGTAAACACCTTAAAAACAGATAATCAGTCAAATGTGCGAGTCCGTTCATTGTTTATGTTAAGTGCCTCCAAAAATGTCCGACTTCCGGATTGATAACGCGTTGTGAAAACCCTCTATTACTGGACAGGTTCCTTACCTGATGTTACTTTCATGACCAACAACCTGAGGCAACCTATAATCAGTCAAACATGACAAATATAAAGGATTTTTACACAAATTATATTATCATGCAAATAATGCAATCCACCCTTAAACAAGGTGTCCCCATAAAGACAGTTAAAATACAGGTCAATGTCCCCAGAAGGTATCAAATAACATCACACATCGCTTGTTCGTTCTATCCTGCTACAGAAAGCTACAGAAAGAGTGTACAATGATTTTAACTAAAGTACATAAAATTGTAAACTGCAAAAAATAAATAAATAAATAAATAAAGATCATTTTTGTTATGTGTATGCAATGATTTTCCCTTCTCTACATTTATAATTAGTAGTCACTTCTCTAAAGTAATGATCAACTTATTTGAATTGTGATGTGATTGTATTAGAATTTAGGCATGGACCAGAACAGATTAATAATCTAGTTCAATATCTAATTGCAAAAATAAATGCAAGTTATCAAGTATGAATGGGTCTAAAGTATCAATCAAACATTGAAAGGGTTGCCTTTTAAATGGTTACGAAAATCAGTCAAGATAAAATTAATGAATTCTCCAAACTTTTATGAACTGTGGCCATCATCTATACTTTCTTACCTTGGGATTGGAGTGGGACACATTCCCATCTTCTGCAGAGCTGGAATCTGTGTCCATGTTGTTTTGGAAGGCAACCTGTAATCAGTCAAACATGACAAATATAAAGGTAGAAGATACTGAGAATTTTACACAAATTATATTATCATGCACATAATGCAATCCCTACTTAAACAAGGTGTCCCCATAAAGACAGTTAAAATACAGGTCAATGTCCCCAGAAGGTATCAAATAACATCACACATCGCTTGTTCGTTCTATCCTCAATTTATACATGAGCACAACAGCAAAAATAATACCCCACAATTTCATGTTGGCTGAGCTTGAGTTGGGCCAATTTCTTGTATAAATTTGAAGGGAGTAGGGAATAGGAATGCTCACGAGCAATAAGCACATCCCAGTTAACCCCGAGGGGTATGACATAACCCCCGAGCGGTTAACGTTGATACGGTCAACAATCATTCAAACGCCAATAGCAGCGAACACACACTGGCACAACCTAGCGAGTGTTTTCACTTCATTCCTAAGGAACTTGAGCTTGTGTGAGCACTTATAGTAATGAACTGAAAACGGTTGGTTTGCTCCACTCGCGCCCCGCCATAGACTGCTGTCAAACTATTGCCGACGGCAAGCGTAGTTGTTGGCTCATTCAAATCGGAGCTGTGGCGGCATTTTGACTCTTTGTAGTCTAATAATAATCACCACCGGGAGAAGCACCTCCGTTTTCATGTAAAAGTCATTAATACGACAAGTGTGAGAGCTACGAAGATCACAAGGCGCCTCAGTGTTTCCATGGCAACCATGTGTTGTATTTATTTTACTATCTCTTTCTCTAAATGTCGTGTACATGGATTTATTTATTTATTTTTTAATAATTTTTGTTGATGGTTTTGGCATATATTTGCTAAATGTGTTCTGTTTTTTTTAACTCTTTCTAGTTTAATGATACAAATTAGGACAAAAAAAATCTTTCCTTTATTACAATGTAGCCTAAAACGCCCGTCGTGTTACTAATTTTACAGTCTTAGTGTGCTAATTTACCAGTGTCCAGCCTCTTGACCAGACAGACAGAAACACTGAGTTGAAACAACCTTGAAGGGATTTTTTTTCAATGCAGTTTTATTATTTTACAAATATATGTCAAAATTAAGAAGAAATAATAAAAGAGACACTTTTTCATTTATAACTTGCCTTAAATCTCTCTCTTTTTTTTTTTTTAAATCGTGAGAAAATCGTATCGTGAAACCGGTGTAGTGAATCGTATGGCATCGTGAGTTGAGTGAATCGTCACATCCCTAATATATACATTTCTGGCTCAATTGTTCCTTTGTGCTGTAAGGAAGAGTCATTTATATATGGACAAGGGTTAGTAATTAGCCTTAAATGCTATCACACATAGTACCTTATATAGTTAATAAAAATGCTTTTTGTCCATTTTGTTTAGCATACAAATGGTATTTAGATGTGCTAATGATGATATGATATCCTGACCCATTGTGCTGACATGGTAAATTGCACAAATCCAACACTGCCAATTAATATGATCATAACTTGGATAATATTTTCACCATCTTTTATTCTCCTGCAGGTTCAGTATGAAAAAAGTGCTCGTTAGTTTCACAGTTCATGTGTGGGATTCAGTGTTACACAGACCTCTGGCATGGATTCACCATGGTTCTGTGAATAGTGCAACATTTAAAAAGGTAATTCACGTGAAAAGTGCATTTAGTAATATCGAATTCATACTTCAACTATGTGAAAAGTGCATTTAGTAATATCGAATTCATGCTACATCTACAACATGTTTAGATTGTTATAGTCCATCTTACTGCATTTTGACATTGATTTAAATTTATGAATGTGTAATGTTTTCATAAATTTTCTTTTTGTATTTAGAAAAGCTGAAGAATGTTACTGTCACGAGTTTGGTGCAGGTAAAAACAGGCTGGCAAAAAAGCTCTAATTCAAAGATTTACTCAAAAATAAAAGCGTACAGGCAGGCAAATGGTACACACAAAACACTATAACATTAACAAGAACTGACAAAGACTAACTGAACAGAAGGAGTAAATACAAGCAATAATCAAACATAACAAGGTGAAAACAGGTGACACGGATGAAGCAAACAATGAACAGGCTGGAAAGTGAGGGAGTGAGTTCAGGTGTGGAGACGAGGAGGATTCTG
Organism: Pimephales promelas; assembly: GCF_988280905.1. Lineage (NCBI taxonomy): Eukaryota > Metazoa > Chordata > Actinopteri > Cypriniformes > Leuciscidae > Pimephales > Pimephales promelas. The sequence goes on along the minus strand of NC_142770.1, from coordinate 42,258,337 downwards.
GGAAGTGTAGTGCAGAGACAAGGACAGACTGGTGCAGAAGAAGACTGTGGGCTCTATCTTGCACCTGGCGCAAATGACTTTATTCACTGACGCATTTATCATTCCTATTTTGCACTCGCGCAAAGCGGGCTTTTTTCCTCCACAGACGCAAGCCAGTAAACTGGGAAATGAACTTGCACTTCCTGGGCGGGTTGGCGCAAAAAGGAGGTGTGTGTCGGCGCAAACAATCCCTAGTGCTATTTTGCAGTTCCATAAAATAATTGCGCCAATGACCAGAAAAAACCTGGGGCTCGTTCTTTGTATGTCGCTAACTCAGTTAGCTGGATTTGATTGTTGGCGATTTGGCATGATCTTGGATTGTTTGGTTCTTCGACGCTCATCCTGGACTTGCTGTCATAGCAACAGGTCCGTCAGCTTGAACCTGCTCGCGAGCAGGCTTATTTCATGTAAACAGGATTAGATCGCGGCTGATACGGGAAGTCCTTTAGCGCGGTGTGATAGTGTAGCCTAATTTCTGAGATTCATTTATTTTTTTCTCGTGAAACGATCGTCGTGACTCATGAGGGTGACGTTTATACATTATTATTTTGTTGGAAATGCACATTAATGTTCGATTCGATGTCGGGCTTCAACAACAGCACAACATGTTTGCGTTGCCCAAAAATTATTTGCGAGTGGCTTCCTTTACACTATTGGAGATGCGGAGAACTTGATAAGCTTTCTGTCGTGCCATTCGCAAAGTTTACCTAGCGCTTAGTTTTTTTTTGTGTGCGTTTTTTTTTTGCCAACTTAGGGTATATTATAATTTTCAATGAAGATAATGCAATCATGATGACCGATTATGACTTACAGTCCCTCAGGCTTAAATGATTGGTGCTATACACTAGACTACACACATGTTCCCATCAAGGCCTCAATGAAGGGATTTTGTGAGCAGAAAGGGGGCTTATACAGTGCAGCCAAATTACTATTACAATTTTTAATATTCCAGATTAGTAATATTATATCAATATTTTTAACCCTCAGATGCTCTTCGTTTCGGAGTCACACTTGTTATCTTCCCGGTCAAAAGTGATCGGACACCTAAAAATGAAACTTTCTCCATCCCAGTAAAACCAATGCAATTTATTTTTGTTCTATAATATTTATTCTTTTTAATTTAGTATTTTGAGACAATTTAATTGAATTTATTAATATTTATGCAATATTTATGGTTTATTTTTGCCATGGAAATATATATATATATATATATATATATATATATATTATTTTTTTCAAAAAAAATATTAATGCAGTATTTTAGTTTAATATAGAGTCTAGGCCTTCAGAAAAAAATATATATATATATTTTGAAGAAAATTAGCACCATCTGGTTACAGTATAGAGAAAAAGCGTAGAATCATGGTGTAACCACTAGATGGCATGTACAGCTCTCTATGGAGAGGCATGTGAATTCCCCAGCTGTTTATGAACACATTTTTTTTTTTTTTGTTGGTGGATTTGAATATATAGTTGAAACAATCTCAAAAACTATTTCTTATAAAAAAAATTGACAAAAAACAAAAATTCACTTTTTTTTTCTTTTTTTTTTTTTATACAATTTCCCATTCATTTCCTATGGGGGTCATTTTTGACCAAAGACCACTTAGCATGCTCAGATCATGACCTCATTTTTTTTGTGTATTCACATACATAATGCCATAAAAGTCACCAAGTTTTGTAACATCGTGATGAAGCTGTGATTTTAAAAAATTCAAAACATACTTTTTGTAATCAAAATTTATTGGTGTGTATGTGTATAAAAGTGTGTTTGTATGTGTGTGTGTGTGTGTGTGTGTGTGTGTCATGACCTCAATATTTGTGTGTGTTCTCATACCCAATGCCATAAAAGTCACCAAGTTTTGTAATTTTCTCCAGAAGCTGTGATTTTTAAATATTCAAAACAGATTTCTTTAATCACAATTTATTGGTGTTTTTATGTATAAAAGTGTGTGTGGGTGTAGGGGTGGGTATGTCTGTTTTGCACTCTTGATGTTTTAGAGTGTCAGCCCTTAAATGCTGAGCAAATTTTTTCTGCATCGTGGCCGATTTGTAGATTGTACACACAAAAAATTCTCAAAGTTTTTGTGTTTTTGTCAATTTCCCATTCATTTCCTATGGTCGGTCATTTTTGACCGAAGGGCACAAGTGTGACTATTTTTTTTTACGACCACTTAGCCTGCTCGGATCATGACCTCAATTTTTTTGTGTGTTCACATACCCAATGCCATAAAAGTCACCAAGTTTCGTAACATTCCAATGAAGCTGTGATTTTTACAATTTCAAAACAGAAAATTTTTCGGTCAGAAATGACCGAAGAGCACCTGAGGGTTAAGGCAGTTGACTGAGTAAAATGGTGTGTGACCATGTTCCATATCACAAATCAGTGTGAAAGCAAAATGGCCAGGATCTGTGCATGACTCAAGAATTTTAAGAGATTCACATTTATGAACATTATTTGAACATGGTAAGGAAAATTATAAATATCAAACTCACGGTATTACATACACTTATGCTGAGAACTGCATTTTTCCATTATACAGGTGATTACAACAGGATCCTGCATGGAGACAGGTGTTTTATGACCCCATTCCCTGACCCAAACCCCAGACCAGTTACAATGCAGCTCTAGGACAAGGGCACACAATGTCATGAGCTTTGGCCAACTAAAGGGATTTCAGGGTCTGAAAAGCCTGAGGGTTGCACCTGACAGGGCCTGTGACATTGCATGTGCCATATTACACAACACTGCCAACATCAGAAAAAGAAAAGAAAAAGTTTAATTAAGCCTAAAATAAAAGACAAGACAAATTTGCAAAACTCTATTTGCTTAGAGTTTAATTTCAATTGTTTTTTCTTTGTAAAGAAAAGCCAGTTATTCAGTCATCTTTTTAAAAGATATTATGCAAGATCAGTAATAGTACTCTGTGTGAAATAGTGTATTTTACTCTGAAGTTTATTTTGAAGCAACTCTATTTCTAGTGCAGTTTTTTCTTAGTCAAGTTCTGTTTCTCCCCCTGATTTTTGTTTTTTCAAAATACTCTATTTTCTGTTAGACTCATATAGGGAACGAAATTAACCCTGTGTCGTTTGTGTCACACATGCCTCATGCAACAAATAAAAAGCAAAAGTTGTCTCTACACTGCCCACCCCTGTATCACTGCTGTGTGCAGACTCTTCTGTAGGCCTTTCTGTACATGTGGACTCCTGTCAGAAATAATAGACATAGGCACAAGTAGAAATCAATTAAAGCCAGCAATTAAATTAAAGTTCTTCCTCCAAAGGACAGTCATCTGAGAAGTTGTCTTCACTCTCCGGCTAATTTGGAGGATTATAGGCCTACTTATTTTAATGAAGCAACAAATTATTTCACAGTGTACAAAGATAATTTAAATCTCATTTCCCAGTGATGAAGGTGTTGCTGCTACTGGTCCCTGATGTGGGTCTGGAAGAGCTGAACCCAGGGATGCCCTTCACAACAGGGCAATTCACATTCAACCCAAGGGTCAGCTCTTCTGCCAGGAGCATCATTATTATTTTTCTCAGCCTTTTCCTGGTTGCTTTTATAAACAGACAATCATTTATTTAACAGTGCCTTTTTAAAAGAGACTAGCATGCCTATATAAGGCCTAGTAAAATGACCATTAAGTAGAATATTTTTGAACTACACTTTGAATTACAATGAACAAAGTAATTATGAAAATAAAAATATAATAATAATAATAAGTTATTAAAACATCTAACATGGCCACCACAAACGCATTTAATTTGTGATATATATTATATATAAATAAACTTTTGCATACTTTGAGGTGTTCCTGGTGTTTTAATTAAAGACTGAAATTCGGCATAACCTTGGATTAAAAGCGCTTGCTCTGCTTGGGAGAAAAACTGGGCGTGTCCTTTGGCCATGCTGAACAGCCAATAGCAGCGCTGCTGATCACTGTTTCTGCTATCGATACATATCCCCTTTTAAACCAACGCGAGAACGCGCAGTTATCTCAGATAACTCAATCCAGCGATACTAATCATAAACAAAAGGTGTGTTCGAAGAACCCAATTAGCCCGATGATATCATGATATCATGATTAGCATAATGATATCATCTTAGATGTCTCATTTGATCTCGGATGTTTTAAGCAACGTACGAAGAACAAGCCCCTGGTCTAAAGTCAGTGGCGCGTTGTGCGTACATTCAGATGCTATTTTAAGCGCGCACATTCAGATGCCATTTTATTATATATGCATGTTTAACCGAAAGCTAATTTGGGTGGGTTTGTCCCATCCCCAATGTCACTTCTCTTTCTTTCACGGCCCTGACGAGAACATCGATCTCCTCGGCTGTGAACCGATGCTGAAGCGCGTCTGGTAGGGGTGCACGATTCAGAAAATGTCACGATTCGATTCGATACCGATTTTTTGTCTCGATTTTCGATTCAAAAACGATTCTCGATTCAAAAAACGATTCGCAGGTCTATATAAATGTAGTTTACTTTTTCCTATGTGATTGATTGCAGTAGACATAATTTAAAAGAAAAGTTTGATATTACTTTATATGTCTTCATACAAAAATAAAAACTTTTGCAACTAAAAAGTGCGAAGTGCCAAGCTTTGGCCAGCTTTTAAATACATTTAATTCAAGTTTAAAATAAAACTTAAATAAAAAGCTTTTACATTTAGCTTTAAAGTGCTATAGTCAGATCAAACAAACAATTATGCTAAATGTGGTTTAAGGAGTAGGCCTACTTCAGCTATAGGTTGACTGTTGAAATGTGAACTCGACTGGGCACATTGAACTTCCTAAAAATATATACTAATTTCATAGGACCCTTGCGAAAATATTTTAAATAGATTTAAAAAAAGCCACCGCTACTGGTAACATCTACGGTTAGATTGATTTGTTTAGATCCAGTGAAGTCGTTCATAGGCGCGTAATTTGCGGGTATCTCCAATTAACTAGCAGAGCATTCATTTAGTTCGCTATTAAATAAGAGACCTGTTGTTTTTGAAATCAAGCTGAGCGCTCGTGTCCGCTGCGATCAGTGTCATGGATACAGTGTTCTCTGTGGCTCGCGCAGTCTTCTCTCGGACGCGCGCTTCAATCTATCGCCGTTGTGGAGACTCCGGTGAAATCACAAAATAAAATGCACACAAACGTGATGAACATATTCGGTTTTGATGAGAGAGAGAAAAAACTATACGAGTGCGGTTTAGAACCCGTAACCTCTGACACGCTTGGCAAAAGATCTACAGAACTCAAACATAAGATCAGCGGATCGATGCATTTATTTACGGGTTGAGCAGAGTGGCTGCACAGTTTGACCAGCGGGCGGCAAGAACTTGCAATAACTATTTATCAGACCGGCCCTCGCAGCCTCGAAACCATAGAAACACTACCGGACCACCGGTAAAAGTCCCGACTAGATTGCCACTCCACCCCTGCACGCCATTAAAAAATATAGCCTATGAATCGATTTTTGGAATTCTATGAATCGATTCTGAATCAGTAAAGATTGAATCGCGATTCAAATGTGAATCGATTTTTTTGCACACCCCTACTAAATATTTATATTTATTTATCTATATCTATCTTAAACATAAAAGAACATGATACTGTTTGATCAAGCTGTGCGACTGTTCAGACTTTTTTTGCATATTGCATCAAAATCCTGTTTATTCTTTGTATGCATTTAGTGTACCTAAAATAAAAAGAGTTTTATATACAGGTTTATGGCTCCTAATTTCCTTGTATTAATTAACCACAAGTAAACGTATGTCCACTGTTCTTTTTTATAAATATAGGATTTGTATTACATCTTCATTATAGTCGAATCAAGAATCAAAATCAGGAATCGAGAATCGAAATCGAAAATTGAATCGAGAATCGAAATCGAACTGAGAGCTTGTGAATCGAAATCGAAATGTGAATCGATACCCAGCCCTACTGTCCAAAACAGACATTTAGACATAATGTTGTGTGTATTTGTCCATTCGATCTCAGATAATCTTATCTTTTGTTCCAAAAAAGCTATGAAAGAAAACAGATGTGAAATTGGTAAAAATTCACTATGTGATGAGTTTTTCAAAAACACATCACACATGTATTTTTTACTTGCCACATATGATCTGGAAGAGCTGGGTCTGAGAAAACGGGAGCTTCCCACATTTTCCCTTCAAATTCATTTGAGACATGACTCCATTTGAGAGAGTTCTGCAAAACAAAAATAAAACCATTAAATGAAACATCAAGGCAGTTAAGAATGACTAAAATATGATTAAATACATTTGAAATACATTTGACAACCAAATAAATTTTTGCCTATAGTCTCTGTGAAATCAAAGGTTTTTTTCGGTATTAATATAGGCGCTTTTCCACTGCATAGTACGGTACGGTTCGGTTCGGTACGGTTCACTTGTGGTGCTTTTCCACTGCATGGTACGGTACAGTACGGTTCGCTTCGGGTCGCTTTAAATGGTACCTGGTCTGTTGAGGTTCCAAGCGTACCGTACCGGTACTAAAATGTGACGTGAAACACTGCAGATCACTGATTGGTCAGACATAATCGTCACTACCAGCGTCACTACTAGCGTCATTGGATTTGCGACACGAGACACTTTTTTAGCAGTATTTTTGTTTTGCTGCCATCAGCCTCATTTTAAACACATTTTTCCATCTAGCAGTTAAAAACAACCACATACCGAGAATCAGGAACACCATCCCCTCGATAGTCTCCATTGTTCCTGTGTTGTGGGTTTGAAAATGTGGCGCTTTTAAGATGATGTCATGGCAGTAGAGGCGTACGCAAATAACGATCAGTCCCACACACTTTGAAGGGGTACTACTGCAGTGGAAACGCAAAGCGAGCCGCACTGTTACGCGCCGAGTCGAAGCGTACTGAGCCGAACCGTACAGTACTATGCAGTGGAAAAGCGCCATCTGTTAGTCTTAGGATTATCTATAAGCCAGTGAGAAAATTCACATTTAGAAGATACAAGCATTCAAAACTTGCAGTTTGTCACTTCTGCCAAAATGAATTTAAAATTTTTTATAAGTCACCCCATACTTCAACTTATTTAATCTTCTGACCAATCAAATGCTCTCTGTTATCTGAAGCATCCCTCCCCCTTCAAGACGCTATTGCAGCAGCTCAAACAATACCACTACCAGTTTCACCTAGCTCCACTTGCAGGACCTCTTACTAGTCTCACTTAACACATCTTCCATAACTCAAAATGAGAAAGAAAAAAACAACAAATCCCTTATAAACCCAAGGTGACGAATTAATGCAATGACTGGAAAGAAAAGTACTTACGCAGACATTGTTTTTTTCACCATGTCGATGTCATCAACTCCTCCAAGTCTTGTCAAATATGCTTGCTAAAAATAATAACAAAAATTGTCTGTAAGAATAATTATAAAAAACTGACATGGCAAAATATGTCTGAAAATATTCCAGAAGCACCCCCCACCCCCCTTATCTAACTCTGAGGGATACGCTGAATAAGCAAAAGTCACAAACAAAAAAGTCGGCATGTTCCTTTAAGAATTGTACTTGATTGCATTCATATAAAACTCACCAAGGCCGCCCTTTCATTTTTATCTTGCAAACAAGACTCCAATTCTTGCAATTCGTTCACACTGTTGGCTGGCTTTAGAGTATATGCAGTAACATCCGTTGTTCTGATTGCGACTTTTACCAAATCTCTAACATCAATTAACATTTGAAGAACTTTCCTCTGGAATTCTAGGATGAAGGGGAGTGAGAACAGATGTTAATAGGGTTGGGCAATAACTAATTTATACATGTAAAATTAATGTTTTACATTAGCCTGTGTTTACCCCATGCTGCCTTGACGCAGGGCGATATTATTCACGCTGCTAAGCAGCCTGGACACCATGAACCAAATTTTCCCCAGAAATAGGGAATCAATCACAGAACGGGGAGGGAGCACAGGCGCGTTTGATAGATTTACAGGCGTATTTGAGAGACATTCATAGCACCCAATAATACGGCACTGGGCATTCATAAACCACGCCTCAAATACGAGAAAATTAACATGGTTTCCAGACCACGTTTCATTCTCAATGATACGTGGTCTGACGTTAGCCAGGCTAGGGTTACATGGCTTCAACCTAAATACTTGAAGATAAATATCAAATTTTCTTTGATTGGTTTGATATTCTTTAATATATCAAATCGTTTGAATCGTTTGTCTTTCACTGCCAAGATATGAAAGTCTGTAAATGTATCTTACAACAGTTCGACGGCACAATTGTGTAAATAAGAAACTACGGTGACGCATTGCTGCCACATACATTTTTTTTGCCCTCAATTATGTCGTAATAACGAGATCTTATGTCGTAATAAAGAGATCTTATGTTGTTAAAACGATATACTTTTCTCGTTATAACGACATATCTCGTTTTAACGACATAAATATCTCGTTATAACGACATAAAAATCTTGTTATTTCGACATTAATATCTTGTTGTTTCGACATAATAAGGGTACATTGTAATATGCATTAAGCTACATTTAGCATTCTTATAATGAGTTTCTATGGGAGGAAAATGCTTAAATGCTTTGCGTTCATATTCTGGACTCAGCTATCTGATTTTTGTAGTATACTTTATTATGATTTTGGTATTAATAATGCATGGCATGAACAACTATCCGTGAACTTATATATATATATCGCTGCACATTCGTTAAATTCGTAAAAAAATCCATTCGTAAAAAATCGCTGCACATTCGTTAAATTCTGAATTTTGCACACATAACTGAAAACAATTTGTGGATATTGATGTGTGCAAAATTCATATATATATATATATATATATATCCACAAATTGTTTTCAGTTATGTGTGCAAAATTCAGAATTTAACGAATTTGCAGCGATTTGTACAAATAGAGACTGTTTGTGTATAAAATACATTTGTTTTATTTTGTATTAGTGATAATTTGCGCATCCCTTTATTGGGACATTCTAAAACACTTAAGTTAATAAAAGGCTTAACATGGCTTACAGTACTAAGACAGTAATATTAAAAGACCAAACTCGTAAACATCATAATAAGCTATACTATGTGCAAAAAAATAAATGAGCCCAGATGAATGCAATGCGTTTAATTACGTACATGTTAAGCATTTCCCTCCCATAGAAAACCGCTATTATAAGGCTTAACGTGGCTTGCAGAGTCTAACTTATTAATATGATGTTTACTGAGTTTGATCTTTTAATATTACGGTCTTAGAACAGTAAGCCACGTTAAGCCTTTTAATGTTTAAATGTTAAGCGTTTTAGAACATAACTACAATGCGTTCTTTAATTCCCGGTCTTGAAATGAATACAAACCTTAACATAACGGACAGTTTTCAAACCAAACACAGTAAATAATCATACTAATAAAGTATAGGCTATGCACAACTAAATCTGCTGAGCTCAGAATATAAACTCAACACGTTTAATTACACGTTAAGCAAATTGCCGAATACACTCAAATGAGATCGACTCAACATTCAATCGACTCACATTCAATCGACTCAGATTCAACAAATTATCACTAATACAAAATAAAACAAAAGTATTTTATACAACAGTCTCTATTTGTACAAATCGCTGCACATTCCTTAAATTCTGAATTTTGCACACATAACTGAAAGCAATTTGTTTGTGGATATAGTACCCTGATGAAAACATACATTTATCAAGTTCACGGATAATTGTGCGTGCATTATTAATACCAAAATCATAATAAAGTATACTACAAAAATCAGATAGCTAAGTCCAGAATATAAACGCAAAGCATTTAAGCATTTTCCTCCCATAGAAACTCATTATAAGAACGCTAAATGTAGCTTAATGCATATTACAATGTACCCTTATTATGTCGAAACAACAAGATATTTATGTCATTATAACGAGATATTTATGTCGTCATAACGAGAAAAGTAGATCATTTTAACCACATCGTCATTACGAGAAAATATGTCGTTTAAACGACATAAGATCTCGTTATTACGACATAAGATCTCGTTATTACGACATAATTGAGGGGAAAAAATAATATGTATGTGGCAGCAATGCGCCACCGTAAGAAACAACAGAGCATCTTTAAAATCCCTCTTCTGTGCGAGCTACTTCCTTTCGCCAGATTCAAATCTGTAGAATAAACACAATGATGTTATTTTATGTTTAGAGCGAATTACTTTAAGGTATAATGATCCAAACCATGAGTTTTGTGATCCGTTTAAGATCATAGATAGATAGATAGATAGATAGATAGATACATCCAACATAAAGCAGAGAACCATAAGGCTGCAGTCTGGGGGAAAAAGGCAATGCAGTTTCCGTATTCAATACTACTTACTTTCCTCTGACAAAGGAAAGTTTGACCTCTTTAATTTTGGTGTTGAGGCATTTTGGAAAATATTGGAGTTAGCAGGCTCTGATCTCTCCCTGTCCTCATCTGCACTCATGGACCCTACTCTTTTGCTGGACTTATGTGGGCGTCTACTCAGATGCTGGCTGTGGCTTCTCTGTAAATCCCTTTTTCTCCTGTCAATATGAGGGGAACATCAATAAAACAATTTTTTAATATTTTTGGCCACATGTGTAGTGTACCCACAACCTATGTACTGCTTATGTTAACATCAGATCCACATAATGCTCCCACGTTTGTGTTCATGCTCTATTTGATGCCTATTTAAGGCTTTTAACTATAGCAAGAATTAGAATGAAATTAGAATGTATAAGTGTCTTAAGACCAATTTACAGAACACAGAAAAAACCTAAAAACCAGAAAAAAATATTCATCAATAATTTACAATTTCATGCAGGGCAGGCACCAACGTTCCTAGTCATAAGCTTACCTTTTACTGTCCTTTCGGAATTCATTGCGAGATGCTGACATGCTGCATGACCCACTGTCTGAGGAACTCAACCGTCTACCTGACATGAACTCAGATGGACTCCACATATAGCTGTGTGAGAGAGATTTGCTGGGGCTTCTCCTCTGCTTTCCATGTGAGAGGGACTTACTGGGGCTTCTTCCACCATGTGAGAGAGACTTGCTGTGCCTTCTTCTCTGCTTGCTGTGTGAGAATGACTTACTGGGGCTTCTTCTGTCATACGAGAGAGACTTGCTAAGGCTTCTCCTGCCATGTGTTGAGATAGACTTATTGGGGCTTCTTCTCTTAATGAATGATGGGGAGGGGCTGGGGATTCCCTTGCCATGTGATGAGAGGGACCGGCTGGTGCTTCGCTGCTTGGTGTGTGAGGATGACCAACTGGGGCTTCTTCTGCCGTGTGAGAGTGACTTCTTGTTGGGGCTTTCTCGTTCGTGTGAGAGAGTCTTGTTGGTGCTTCCTCCATGTGAGAAGGACTTCTTCTTGGGGCTTCTTCGGTCATGTGAGAGAGTCTTGTCAGAGCTTCTTCTGCCGTGTGAAAGGGACATGCTGGGGCTCATTCTATCGTGTGAAAGGAATTCAGAGGTATTCTTAAGGCTGTATGTGAATGGTCTAGAAGGACTGCTTTGGCTTGGATGGATGGCAGCAATACCCCCATTTTCTACTTCTAAAAAAGAAGAGATGATAATTATGAACAAATACTACAAACTAGGGCTGGTATATATAAAAAAGAAAACTATATCTTGATGTTTCCAAAATTTTTAGGAAAATTCAATACATCTCCATGTTTACGTTTTCTTTTAAATAATTATTATAAATAATTAAGTCCCACCCAAAAAAAATAAAAATAATAATTTAAGTAGAACAGCTATTGTTACAAAGTAAATTCAATATGGTTAAAATTTAAGCATTAAAACATTTTTTTTTTTAATTTTAAAAATTATTTTTCAGGCTGCCCCTTAACAGTTGACTAAAGATTAAAGATAATGCTTGGTCGGCAAAAAAATTGTATTAGTTTAGTTCTAGAAGTGATCTACTCCTTTACAAAAAAAAAAAAATTGTTACATACTTGTTTGCTGATAAGCTTGTGGGTTAGCAACTGCCACTGCTTCACATTCATTTACTTCAGCATCAGGTAAATCACCTGCAATAATAATCATTCAATTCAAATAAAAAAACGAGCACATCTACATTTGAAATAACAAACTTGAGCGTACAAGAGACATGATATGTGAACGAAGAACGGCCCCAAAGTTTTGATAAAATGATAATGCTGCCTAGCTGCTTCAACATGACAGCGCAATGAAGGCTAAGGCTGAATCCCAATTCACCCCTTGGCCCTACCCCTTGTTGTCGATTGTACCCCTTGGCCCTTAAAACGGAGTTACAAGGGCCAAGGGGTTGAAATATTCCCCTACGAAATGGAACAACCCTTCATGAACCCAATACGTCATCAGTCGTCAGCGAAGGCTCTGCCGTTACAGAGTTTGTACAGGATTTCTCCATGACAACAACTGACAATCAGCGCAGCTGCTCTTAACTTTGAATAAACATGATGAATATAACATCCCTTCCTCGAAATGTATGTCTTTTCTGATCGGAAAGGTAATTTATTATACCATTTCTTAATTTAAATGACTATAGAGTTATTATAAGAGTAAATAAAGTGCGTGGTGGAATCATCTGGTGCTAAATTTTGCGATTTCCGTTTGCGATCCATCTCGCCGGTGATTTCCGATGCATTCCGTGAACTTTTCTCTTAGCCCTCCGTTTGGAGTGTGCCTCTGAAAAATCTCCGTTTCGAGGGCTATGTAGCCCTACCCCTCAATCTCAAGAACAATCGGGACACCCTACCCCTAGACGTGAACGCGCAAAACGGAGGGGTAGGACTAAGGGGTGAATTGGGATTGAGCCTAATAGTCAAAGAGCCGATCTTAAGGATCAATATCCTCTAATTAACTATCCTAAGCCCAATCCCTTATTTTATATCAGCTATTTTAAGTGACTCGGATCGGGGCACAACATTTTTTTTGATTGGGACATCCATACTAAACTTTTACTATGCAGTAACTTTCATAGAACAAAATTTAAGTTTAGTATTGAAATAAGACAAGATTTTGATTTAAGTTCAGCAAAAAAAAAGGGGTTGAACAAACACCAACCAGAATGCACATTCTTCTGAACTTTCTTGGGTACATCAGGAAGAAAGAGATCATCTACGAGGAAAAAGGATAATAAATATCTCTGACCTTAGGCTCCATTCAGTTCATATTTATAAGCATCATTGGCAGGCATAAATAATTGATACATTTTAATTTGAAAAATCTTTTTTACTACTATGTCAGATACCTGGGTGCTCACGTATTTGGGGCCCAGCAACAGCCATCATTTCAAATCCATTTACATTAGTGTCAGGAAGGTCATCTGCAATAATTTACATTCAATATTTTTATTTTTAAAAGGTTCAGTCTTACACAAAAGGAAACAACTAAATTCAAAACTTTTCTCATTTATCTTTAGGGCATTTTAAATAGAAAATCAAAAATACCAGAAGGTACACTGAACGCCATGAACGTTTTATGGATATTATTAAAAATGCACTGGCTGTTAACTTAAAAATAAAATGCAGGTGGGGAAAGTTAATAATAATCTACCAACCCATTAGATAGTCAGGATAGCTCTTCTTCTTTGACTTCCTCTTTTCTGGGATCTTTGATGGTTCTTCCTCTGGGCAGCTCAATTCAGCAGTGGTTGTTAAATCATAGTTTTCGCATTCCTGTCTGTTATCTGAAAGACATTGTTTTGCGCAGGTATAATGGAATTATTAATGTTACACTTAATCTGATAACAGCTTGTAAACTAGGGCTGGGTATCATTCACAAACAAATAAAAAAATAAAACAAAAGAAATCTACAGTAAACTATACAGGGAGTATAAACACTTAAAGAACACCAAAACGGTATTCATAATAAAATAGACAGAATCTGATACTTTTTGTTTCACATCAGAAGTGAAAAAGCTTATTGAGATTTACTGGATGCATACATGCTACAAACGTTTGTTCATTCATCAAATGAAAACAGTATAGAATAAAAGATTAAAAGACTAAATGTTATTGGGATTCAAGAATTTATAGCCTACCAGTTCACAAAAAAAATAAAATCGAGAAATTTTTCTCAGCCGTAATTTAAACAAAATAATTACATACCTGACTGAAATTTTACTTTGATAACAGGAAACTTCATCCATTTATCTTCAGGCTCTTTGCAGGTTTTCATGGCTTTTTTCACTCCTTGATCAGGCCAAAACACACAACCATTTTTAACCCAACATGATGGTATGACTCCCTCCATCTCTCCATTGCATTCTCTCCATACAGCTCTTGCCCACATTGTTCTTGTCTTCCACTATACGTAAAAACAATAACGGATTAAAAACTATGACATCTTGTGACAATTGTGCAGATGGTTAAATGGAAAAGGATACTGGTGAAATGTTATTGCCATAACATTTAGTACAAAATATTAGTAGGATTGGGGTTACCTATTACAAATACTAAATTTGTCCAGTTTTGAAAACATGGATTTTAAGAAACCACTTGTCTTCAGATTTCTTCCCCTCTTATTTTGTAAAAACCTTATAAATTTTGCGAGCACCATTTAATACCTGTCTTAAGCACAGACCACTTGTGATCTGATCTTAAAGGGATAGTTCACTTTGAAATAATTTTTTGATATGTTTTATCTTACCTCAAGGGCATCCAAGATGTAGGTGTCTTTGTTTCCACAGTATTTTCAATTTTGACATTTTTCGGTCAAACCTTTGTTGTCTGTCAGGCATATATTGGAGTTTTATGGGGGCCTACCTCAAAGAGCATGCACAGAGAAGTCAAAATTCAACATGATTTAATGACTCGTGAGTGTAAGTACACATTAATGGCCTAAGACACGAAACGAGCGGTTTGTGTGAGAAAACGAACAGTATTTATATAGTTTTTACCTCTTGTTAACAGCTACGTGCACTGATCTGAATCAGATGTCCAACTGAACCGAAATGAACCGTGTCCAGACGTTACGCCGGAAGTGATCTCTCGCGCGTCTACGTCACGCATTGTTTACACAGAGATTTTACCTTTCACTAAACATATTTAGATATACGGGAAATCGCAATGAAAGACGATTTCGATACATCTAAATATGTTTAGTGAAAGGTAAACCTTCAAGAATCTCAGTGTAAACAATGCGTGATGTAGATGCGTGAGAGATCACTTCCGGCGTAACGTCTGGACACGGTTCAGTTGGACATCTGATTTAGATCAGTGCACGTAGCTGTTAACAAGAGGTAAAAACTATATAAATACTGTTTGTTTTCTCACACAAACCGCTCGTTTCGTGTCTTAGGCCATCAGTAGCCACTTTCCGACCAAGTAGTTACAGGAACTTAGTTATAGAAACTGTCCACTTCTAAACAGTTCTAAGAACTACTCTCCGCCAAACTCGGTTTTGCTGCTTGCGTTCGCACTGGCCAAGTGGCCATAGGAACTGGTAGGAGGGGCAACGCAAGCATGGCGACGGTTTTTATAGCGTCATCATTAGACGTAGCGCGGCCACATACAACAACAACAAACCTGCCTTGCCGGGACCTTAATAACGGAGAACGAACGGCGACGTTTAAAGATTATGCTTGAGTTCTGTACAGAGAAACACAGAAGACGAAGGCTCCAGTGTAATATGATATTAAGTAAAATGATGGAAGAAGAAGATAAAAGAGCAGAGCGCAGGAGGCAAACAAAACGACGGGCGAGTTTAGCTAGTATTAGCAATTAGCTGGTTGAATGTGTTATGTTTGTCTTAATCCTCGTTGTAATGTTTTGCAAAAACACACAGCGTATGGCAGACAGCGCGCTACAAGTTCCGTGTTGACTGTGGGCATGACTTGAACCAATCAACGTAGACCTTGGGAAAGGGAACTAAAAAGTCCTCGCTCTAGACTAGGTACTGAAAGAGCTATAGGAACTATGGTCAGAGGAACTAAAAAATCCCCAATTTAGTCCGGTCAGAACACGGGGGAAAAAGGGTTATAGGAACGTTAGGTTCTAGGAACTGCTACAGACACTCCGGTCGGAAAGCGGCTAGTGTGTACTTACATTTACGAGTCATTAAATCATGTTTAATCTGGACTTCTCTGTGCATGCTCTTTGAGGTGGTGACCATAGACCTCCATTATATGACTAACAGACAAGAACGGTTTGATCTAAAAATATCAAAATTGAAAATACTGTAGAAACAAAGACACCTACATCTTGGATGCCCTTGAGGTAAGATAAAACATATAAAAAAATAATTTCAAAGTGAACTATCCCTTTAAATATGAATCACAATAACCAGGTGTAAACGGTGTCAATATTTTTACAGGTGTACACACATTTAAAGTATGAACACCTTCACAGTGAGATATCGGTGTTCGAAATGTGCTTTTTTGTTATAATACAACAAAAAATTAGTGACATCCCTTGAAACAGAACATTTGTGTTAAAAAAAAATTACCATGTCTTTAACACCTCTTGCACACACTTGGACAGTTCTTAATGCTTTTCACTGCCATGAAGCATTGGTATCAGAACAAATCCATTTCCATATGGAAGACAGACAGCTTTCCTTCTCAGGTCTTTCAGTTCAATGAGCTTTCGTTTTCCAGGTCTTCTTTTATCCCTTAGAAGCGCAATGTTTATAAGTTTGGAGTTGCATGGAGTGTCAAAGAAACTGTCTAAATGGTCAAGGTTGTACACCTCACACACACACACTTTATCCATTGTCTTTTCCTTTACAAAGGCAAAACCATCGCCAACAAGAAAACAGGAGTCCTTCTTTTTGGTGGACACAAATGTCCGGTGGAGTGCTGGTGTAATGCACACTTTGGCATTATCCATTTCAGTTATCCGCTTGTAAAGTTGTGTAATGGGTTTTTTTGCATTCCTGACACTTTTCTTCAGCTTTTGCAGATGGTTCTCGAATGGAAAAGCACTTATCTCATTTAGTGAAGTTCCAAAATTCCTAACATCTTCTGCTAAGTGTGTAAGAGAGTGAACATTGTAAGAAGGAAAGATAGGAGTGTATAGCTTAGTAGATGCTTTATAAAAATACATCAGTAGTTCTTCAGCATAGGCAGTATATGCACTCCTAGTGTAGTCATCAGAGTCCAACAGTATGGACATGGCAACAGTCAGTGTCAGGAAGTGTTGGTAGAAGCTCTCAGGCAGCACTGAACGAAGAGCAACAGGTCCAGTGTACAGTAAAAACTGTCGGAATTCAGTTGCTTTCCATCTGTCCAGAACAGCAAGAGACCGCGGCTGTCTGGCAAATTCCCTTGGCAATGTTCCATTGAGGGACTCAAGTTTGGATGAAATTTCACCAATTTGTCTCTGAGAAAGTTTACACTCTCTTGGACCCTGTCTGAGGAAATTCAGTAAGCGTCTAACCACCCCCAGGCAGACAAGATGCATGTAGTCTAAGACAAATGACTGTATGCATGGAAAGCCTATATCTACGAGGGGTGAGTGTCCACATTGGTAAGAAGAGTAGGACTGCCTGTTGAATTCCTCTTCTGTTCTTGATGAAACATTCTGATTGGTGATTATACACAACCCTGTTCACATACTGTCCTTTAATTGTGCATCGCTCGCAACTATTGTATCCAGTGTGCCCTTTTATGCATTTTAAGAAGGCTCTTGCTGGAGCATCACAAATGAATGCATTAACTTTCACGTTTAAGGTTTCATCTTTGAAAGCAATTCCATCTTGTTGGAGCCTAGTAAACTCTTTGAGAAATTCTGACAAGAAATCACTCACAGAATTGGGTTTTTCATTGCCACAAAATACAGCTACAATAAAAGGCTGAAACCTTTTGACACTGCAAAGGATTGGCCAAATCTGGAGATTTGATGACTTGAACAATGGCAAACCGTCTATGTTAAAATTCAGGAGTACATGATTTTCTCTGGAGAACTCATCAGGGTATTGTGAACATATTTTTAAAATTCCTGACTCAAGACCAAAATTCAGATATTGTCCACCACATAATTCCCGTTCTTCTACTTGGCGAGGAGTTCCTAACAGTGTTCTTGCGTCTTTAGGCAGCCGATGACCATGTTTTCTTAACACAGAGAGGAGCTCATCAACAGATTTTCGTGTTGCTTTATTCTGAACAGCCCATTTAGCCAAATCACTCCTCAAATCACTTAATTCATCTGAGGAGGTGTCGGTTTCAGTCCCATGATCACTGTCACTGTAACTATCATACGGCTGGCCATCATGATCATCAGCAAGATCATCGATGTCTGCAGCACCCTCTGCACCATTTTCTCTCTGAAAACTGTTACTGGTCGCACCCAGGTCAGACCCAGTAGCAAAAGAAGAATGATCCTCCTCTGTGTCACTGCTAGACAGCGCTATTGCATGCAATTCAGCATTCTGCCTCCTCCATTTTTTATGATACGCCATCTATGAAAAAAGTATGTATTTTTACTGCCATAACAGAAGGGAAAGACAAAGGTAAAATGTGTTTGAGCACCCCTAGATAATATGATTGATTTTAAAATTTGAATATGCAATACAAATACAGATTTAACTACTGTGACTTTAAAAATATCTTAAAATTAAATAAAATCACTTTTTCTAAAGTAGAATAGTATTCTTTTCAATGAATGATGCATTCTTTATATCTAGCCTTATAACTTATTAACGAGCAGTGAATGCTTTTCTCTTTTGTTGCTTGATCAATATTAAGGACACAGACCACATAGGTTTATTACCCACTTTTTTGGATTTACTTATTTATTTTTACTTCAGTAATAATCTGCCACGGGTCTTCTTTAAAATTATACCAAACTTAAGTCTGTGCTCCCAAAAGTTTGAGTTTTTTAAGTTGATATTTTTGTCCTCTAGCTATAAATAACTTTTTTAATTGATGCACAATGGTTAAGAAACATAGATTTAAGACGCGAAAATGATCAACTTTAGTGATGCACTGTCCGAAAGAAACCGTTCTAGGTTCAGTAGCTAACGTTACTGATGATTCGAGAACCGCTGTACCTGTGCATTCGGTAGTACGCGCATGCTCAGCCTCAGTATCAACAGGTCGTGTTCATCACTTCTCTCAGCACATCAAATCGTGAGCTGTTACTGGAGAAATATACTCCGGGGTATTGATTTATTTCTAGTCGGAGGGACTGTCAAGCATGTCGCTGACTAAAGACGCTAGCTGCTAACTGTTTTGAACGATTCAGTCAGATTTGATGAACTGGTTCGACCGGTTCACTAAAAAGAACCTGTTCATAAGAACGATTCCTTCACGAACCAGACAACAACGAAGATGCAAAAATAAGAAGCACCCATTGTCCTTTAACATTTCATTGGTACGCCAATGGTATATGACGCTTATTATGAAATAAAAAACATTGCAAATTGCCCCCATCTTAGCTTAACGCTACCGAATCACACACGCCACGGCTATGTTAGCATTCATATGGGGAATTAACCATACAAATAAGGCCTAGCTAGAGTTACATAGTGAAAAAAATAAAAGCTTAACGTTAAATTGGCGGTCGACCTAACTATACGTTATTACACAACACTTGTCTCTCTGAAAATCACAGTAGCAACTGCAAAAACACAACGGTGGCAAAAGTAGTTAAGTGAAATAAATGTCGAAACACATTTCCTGACCCTCTGATTTGGCAACCCTTACGAAAATTAACCATGGTTTTTTTGTAGTAACTATGGTTTTTTTGTAGTAACCATGGTTTAACTATGGTTTTTGTAGTAAAACCATAGTAACTACAAAATGAACCATAGTTTAACTATGGTTTTTGTAGTAAAACCATAGTAACTACAAAATGAACCATAGTTTAACTATGGTTTTTGTAGTAAAACCATAGTAACTACAAAATGAACCATAGTTTAACTATGGTTTTTGTAGTAAAACCATAGTAACTACAAAATGAACCATAGTTTAACTATGGTTTTTGTAGTAAAACCATAGTAACTACAAAATGAACCATAGTATAACTATGGTTTTTACAGTAAAACCATAGTAACTACAAAATGAACCATAGTATAACTATGGTTTTTACAGTAAAACCATAGTAACTACAATCAAACCATGTTTTTTTACTACAATAACATTGGTTTAACCATGGTTTTTGTAGTTAAACCATAGTAACTATAAAATGAACCTTGATTTTTGTAGTAAAACCATAGTAACCATAAAATGAACCATGGTTTTTGTAGTAAAACCATGAAAATGTTTTTTATACAGTAACCTATAATATAGTTTTGTATAAGAAAACCATGCTCTTAATAGAATAATCTTAAGGTCATAAATAATTGTATTATTATAGTTAGATAGTACATGTGTGTGTGTGTGTGTATATATATATATATATATATATATATATATAAACCATTCTTCATTTTGTAGTTGGTAAAAAAAAAAACTATAGAAGTGAATGGGCCATAGAGCTACACAATGAGTTTTAAAATCATGATTTAAAATCATGTTATAACTCTAGATGTTTATTTAAATGCCAGCTGCGTGCCTTTGCCGTGTATGGTAATGCGCGTGCGCGTAAACATTCGAGCCGCATTCAAAGACAGGAGCGCGCGCGTCGCGTGATCAGATGGAAACGAGCTCTATGGAAACGAGGAACGTCATCGACAACGGACAAACAGCAAAACCGTCTCTCGCTTGAAAATTTGCACTGCTTTCAGGTAAGTTTAGTTAACAAAATCACACAAATAATAGGTACAAACGTTCCTGACACCCTTCTTACGTGTAATTAATACGCTCTGTTGAATATTTACTTTATAGAAATGGGTTTGTGTCTTCGTAAAAAGTCCGTTAGCATCTCAACCGTTTTCAGAAGAGGTGAGTTACGTTACACTAAACTCTTGTTTTAGCTATAACTTATAAGTTTAGGGTTTTAACCACATCTTTGTGTTGATAACAGTTTTTGATAGTTTTGTTTTGCTGGTATTTGTCAATGGGTGATTGGAAGTAAGCTAATTTATTTAACCTAAAATAATTCACTGTACTGTTAATCAGTGACGTCAGGAGGGACAGAAAAAAAAACCCTCCACAGGGTGTCAAACTCAGTTCCTGGAGGACCACAGCCCTACAGAGTTTAGTTCCAACCCTGCTTCAACACACACTTGCAGTTTTCAAATGAGCCTGAAGGACTTAGCTGATCAGGTGTGCTTAATTAGGGTTGAAGCTAAACTCTGCAGGGTTGTTGTGGCCCTCCAGAAACTGAGTTTGACACCCCTGCTCCACAACAAAGGGGGAATTATTGTTAAATTGTTATTCCAGATGATTATTTCACAATATATATTACCTTAAGATGTGTGTATATATATATATATATATATATATATATATATATATATATATATATATCCTTCCTTGTAGGGGTGTAACGGTACACAAAAATCACGGTTCGGTACGTACCTCGGTTTTAAAGTCACTGTTCGGTACGTTTTCGATACAGCAAAAAGAAAGAAATGCCAGAGAAATTTCCTATTTGTTTAAAGAAAAAATATTTTTAAATAATTGTGGGTTTTCCTAGATCTTGAAACTTTCAGGTTTATAAATGGGGCTCATCTTTGATAAACGATTTGTGAAGCACATTACGAGTAGCGCAGTTTCGTTCTGCTTTCATTACGCTTGCCATTTGATGTTGTGTTGGCCGCGTCAGCAAGAATTTTGCCGGCAGGAAAAATGGTCCAAGCAGTCGTTCGGTTTGTATGTATTCCGAACCGGAAGCCTCAAACCGAAACGGTTCAATACGAATACATGTACCGTTACACCCCTACTTCCTTGTAATACACCCTATGTTCTATTGCAAATCCTTTGTAACATTGTTGGCTCTGTGACACATTGCATGTTCTAGTCTAGAAGATCATCATGCTGAAGTCCGGCTGCACCCCCTGTCCAAGACAATCTCCACGGCTATGAACTCGGTTAGTAAGCAAAACCTCAAACATACAGTGCACTACTGTTCAAAAGTTGGGGTCTGTAAGATTTATGCTTTTGAATGAAGTCTCACACTTTAAATTTTTTTTCAGTGAGACTGTTCTTGAGAAACCTGTGGGATAAATTATCGGCGGCAAATGTTATAATGGTCATAGTTATAATAATAATTAATTTAACTATTATGATAACAGCATATCATGGTCATTGGTATATTTTATTTTATTTCTCTTGGTGTGTTTTTAATTATGTTGGCCAATGAGACAGACACCATACTGTTCAATGCAAAGATATTTATTTATTTTATGTATTTTTTACTGATAAATACTGAAATTCTTTAAAGGGATAGTTCACTTTGAAATTAATTTTTGATATGTTTTATCTTACCTCAAGGGCATCCAAGATGTAGGTGTCTTTGTTTCCACAGTATTTTAAATTTTTCGGTCAAACCATTCTTGTCTATCAGTCATATAATGCAGGTCTATAGAGCCCACCTCAAAGAGCATGCACAGAGAGGTCCAACTTAAACATGATTGAATGACTCGTAAATGTAAGTACACACTGATGGCCTAAGACACTGATCGTTTTCTCACACAAACCGCTCGTTTCGTATTTATATAGTTTTTACCTTGTGTATCCACAGCCACGTCCAAGTGATCTGAATCAGTTATCCAATGTCCAACCGAACCGAACTGAACCATGTCCAACGTTCTGCTGGAAGTGATCACCTGCGAGTCGACGTCACTCATTGTTTACACTGAGATTTCGGATGTTTTACCTTTCACTAAACATATTTAGCTATACATGAAATCGAAATGGAAGACGATTTCGGTATATCTAAATATGTTTAGATCTTCACAGTGAAAGGTAAAACATCCAAAATCTTTGTGTAAACAATGAGTGACCTACACGCGCAGGTGATCACTTCCGGCGGAACGTTGGACATGGTTCAGTTCAGTTGGACATTGCTCAGCTAATTCAGATCACTTGGGCATGGCTGTTATATAAATACTGTTTGTTTTCTCTCACAAACCGCTCGTTTCGTGTCTTAGGCCATCAGTGTTACAGTGCTACTTACATTTACGAATCATTTAATCATGTTTAATTTGGACTTCTCTGTGCATGCTCTTTGAGGTGGTGACCATAGACCTCCATTATATGACTGACAGACTAGAACAGTTTGACCGAAAAATGTCAAAATTGAAACTACTGTGGAAACAAAGACACCTACATCTTGGATGCACTTGAGGTAAGTTAAAACATATCAAACATTAATTTCAAAGTGAACTATCCCTTTAATTCAGGGGATCTTAAAGTTATGGCTATGCTCTTGTTACCAGATGAGATATAGTCGTTTGGCCCTGTGATTCTTCAGGACAAGATCTTGATGACATCCACACTCAGTACATGATGAAGGTGAGTTTCACAAAAGCTGCCACTATCACAAACCAAGAGACAGAACACAACAGGCCTTCATCTATATGAACTCACCCATATGTAAGGATGGGTAAAAGCCGCGTTGTCAAGCCGCGTTCACGCAAATATTTATTCGGGTTCAAATAAATATGGCTGGGCAAGATAAATGCAAGTCTTCCTCTGTGTCGAAATCCTTAGACATCCTTAGAACGAAGATTGTTTTGTTTGCAGTGTGCATCTCCCTCAGACTGTAAACTAAGCTCGGGTGCACCAGACACGTCAGCAGCGTCTTACGTCAGCAGCGGCACTAAACACAGATTGACAATAGAACCGGAAGACAATATAATGCTGAATAAAGTCATAGTTTTTGGTTTTTTTGGACCAAAATGTATTTTTGGCCAGATAGTGCAACTGACCAATAGCAGTTGAGTATTCCAGCTTGTATGTTAATGTGGTGTGTATTCTTCTCATTTTAGCTCCTGCGTCCATTTGGGCTGAAGGTCGAGACAGAACCAACCCAAAGCTGGACTGTAACCTACTGTCATATGACAGACTTCATACTGACAACTACTGGCGTGGATGCGGCATCACATGTTTTTCAACAAAACCTTTTTCACCTAGAATTTAAAGTGTGGATTAGTCATCCCCCATCCCTCCATGTCTTCATCTCTTGTGAGTGGATATCATTTAAAACATTCTTAAAAGAACTCCTCAATTTCTTCTGAATTTATAGTATTTATTGTTCTTGTCAAGTAATATTGCTGTAATCCTGTTAATGAATGTACAGTATAAATTGCAATCACGCTTGTGTTGGACAGGTGTGGTTCACAGGTTATAGACATTTTAGAGGAGGTAGATGCTGTGTATTTAAAGGTGTTCTAAGTCATGTTTATTTGTACTATCTTATTTTTGTATATAAATCATTATTACAGTGGAACAAATTGCTATTTTTTTATTTGTAAATTAGAAACTGATTTTTTTTTTACCATTGTACAGCACCACTTTATCACCAATAATGTTTTATAACTTTGTAGTCAAATTATTGTTTTATGTCACATGTGAGAACAAATGCAAGTTTATATTTTCTTTCAGATTATGTAATTTTTGTAATAAAGTCTGTATCATAGAATGATAACTTCTTTCTGTTGTTATTTTGTAGGTGTTTGTTGTAATTGAATGGCTTAAATGTAATTCAAGATAATTTAGTAAAACTGCAGTTTTGCTGTAGTATTACTACAATATTACTGTAGTAGAACCATGGTATCAAAACCATGGTTTTTAAAAATACCAGTTACTACAGTCATGGTTACTATGGTTTTACTGTAGTATTACTACAATTTTACTGTAGTAAAACCATGGTATCAAAACCATGGTTTTTACCAGTTACTACAGTCATGGTTACTATGGTTTTACTGTAGTATTACTACAATATTACTGTAGTAAAACCATGGTATCAAAACCATGGTTTTTAAAAACCATGGTTCGCACCAAAATACCACGGTTACTACGGTCATAGTTACTACTACAGTTTTACTATAGTAAAACCATGGTTAATTTTCGTAAGGGAAACTGTAGCGCTAACATTCGTGTTTCAGTCATACAACTTCACATTATAAATTAACGTTAACTTACCTTCGTCGTCGAATCGCCTCTCTTGTGTCCTGTCCTGTTGAACTTGAGACACCTGAGCAATCTTGCGCGAAATATAATTAACTAGAAATATGGGTAAATATCTGGGTGAATATCCAAATAATATAACGTTAATCTGCTCCGACCGAGAAATATTTGCAAAGTCAAATGCTGTGCTCACGTACAAGTCGACTCAAATAATAACGGACGTATTTTTCAAACATAAATAGGCGCGAACATTGTCATTGGCCAGTTTGATGAATGACAGACAGATTAACCAATCATGATCAAAGCAAATAAGGTTATAACCAATAGGAATTGTTTCAGTGGTAAAGCAGCGCAATGTTTTATAATATTTAATATCAGAAGGTTCATAATAAAAAATTAAAATGATTATAAAATAATAAGAAATAATTTATTCTGTACATACATTATTGATTCAATATAAATCTTAAAAAAAATCAAAGTTGATTTCTAAGTGGGTTTTTTTTTTTTTTTTTTTTTACCCTTTTTTAACCAGCATCAAGGTGGTAGTTTCAACATTGAAACAACTGACATTATTTCAACCATATTTCAACGTTGAAGGTTGATCATGTACTGGTTGTTTTTCAACCATTTAACATTAAACGTTGTATCAACGTTGTTTCAACATTGAAACAACAACTGACATTATTTCAACCATATTTCAACGTTGAAGGTCGGTCGTGTGCCGGCTGGGTAAATGCAAAGTTTTCTGAGCCTTGACATTCTCTGTCTGATTAGATTTCAGAATTATTGAAGTAGCCTAAATTAACTTTTCATCAATATTCCATTTCATTAATCATTACTTATTGTTTCCTATTGATATTCCTATTGCTTTTGCCTGTATTTCTACTTTCAGATGAGAAACAAGCAAGGTGCGTCCGATTGCGTGTGCTGTTTGAAGATCCAATGACTGAAATTCACCTGCTCTTTTATCAGTCCACGCTGATCATCTTTACAAACTTCAACCTTCTCTTCCAACGTCAAGACCCCTCTGTCTACCTACTACATGACCAAGTATGAAACATTCAATGTTGCAAGTCGTTAATATTACAGATTATTACTTGGGACTTGAATCCTTATTTCTGAGCCATCCCAACTGCTTTGCTTAAAAGTAAGTAGAATAACATTTTTGTGTTTTTTGTTTACTAAAGATCAGGTTTTTCATAAAGAAACTGATGTCAAAATTCCTGAAGCCAGGAGCTTTCAGAACAGTTGATGTGGACAGTGTGGACATCATGAATGAAGAGAACCAACTCCCAGGTCAGTATGAGCGCACAAAAGACAGTTATCTTAACACTTTGTTGGCTGGTCTTAAGTTGCTCATGGTGATCAATTGTGCATTCTGTGATGCCTGTAGATTCACAGCTTGGCATTGGCTTCACAACAAGAACCACTTTGAACAGACTCCTTGAAGCTGGTCATGTCTCCCCTGAGGCTGTTAAGAAGTTCCACATGGCAGCAAGAAGTTTCTTCATAAGATCAGTGGAGTATGCCTTATCCAAGTTGCCTCTGAATGACCACGTGCTGCAGTATGCCAAGTTTGTGGACTTCAAGCAGAAAACGGATGTTGCTGTGGATTATGTGCAGTACTTTGTTCAAAGGTATCCATCCTACCATCATTATAGTGGAGAAAAGGTGGAATAAGTTTAGGAGTTGGTATACTAGTGATGGTTCATTCTGTTTCTCTAATGTTTAGGTTCAATCATCTCCTGCCATATGATGAGCTGAAGGAACAAGACCACTTAAATGATGAATTCCTGGAGTACCAGATGATGGAAGAAAAAGACATCCCTGATGCCATCTGGAGAGATGCTGTTGTCAGAGAGAGTGCAGATGGAGAGTACCACAGGATGGATCGAATTTGGGCCTATCTCAGCACTGTGAAGAACCGCATAAGTTGAACCCTACGATTCCCAAGACTGGTAACGGTTGCACAGCTAGTGTTGATTCTGCCACATTCTAACGCTGATGCTGAACGTACCTTCTCTGTGGTTGGACTGAACAAGACAGACACACGGAATAAACTGTCTCTTGATGGCACACTTTCATCCATTATGTCCATCAAAATGAGCGACATTGAGCCCTGCTACAAATATGAGCCCCCTGCTCAGATTATTAAAGATGCTAAGTCTGCCACAACCCGTTACAACAGGCCAAACGTCAGTGTTTAAGAGAAACCATTCGAAATTCTGACACGTTCTCATATTCAGTTTATTTGTTTTAGTTTACAAGGCACTTGTAAATACTTTTTGTGAGCAGCTAAATGAAGGTTTTCAAGAAATGTTCCCACTATTTTTTTTCTCAGTAAAATTAGCCAAAGCAAAAAATTTTATGACAAACAGGAGGGTAATTGATCATTCTAAGGCCCCAATATATAGTAATTTCCTGAATATAAGCACCATGCATCAACCAATAAGAGGTTTGTGGTGGCGGCAGCAGTGGCCGCCGGCCAAAATTTCCAGTAGTCCGCTGCATGCGCATGTTTGGGGAGAAATTTCACTCCAGGCAAAACACCAAAGTTGGCAACCCTGGTTTTTTGAGCCTTTTCTTTTAACAGTTTTAATTTTCAGTGCGCATGAAGAGCATAGCACTCTGACTCCAGCAGGGTTCTCAAGTCTCACGCATTGGCCGTGAGACACACGCATTTCGACCGGTTCACACGCTCACACGCCACACTGTGTATTTCTCACGCTGAAAAGGCAATGCCAACCAAGTTGTCCTGGCTGAAAGCTTTCTAACGTTGTATACGAGGCGCAGGCAAACAAAGTGAAGTTTCCTGCCGCCAGCACGTATCTCCGCCAGATTGCGTTCGTTACTAGGCAACATATATGCGCGCTGCGTGTACCACTGATCTATACAATGACATGTCATTCAGTAGCGCGAACACACGGAAATGGACGGAACATCCTCGGCCACCGTACGTTCGTTATAGGTAACCAACAACATCGCGCTAACACATGTGTCGTGATGGAGAAGAAGGTAAGTTGGAAGAAGCTCGTCTAAAAGAAAAAAAAGAAGAAAAAAAAGAAGCTCGTCTAACATTTTTAGACTAGAACATTTAATATATAGCCCATCGTACATTATTATTGATGCAGTCAAAAACTCTACAACTACTTTGCAACCAGGCTCAGTTTGGCTATCTTACGTTATCTGAAACTAAGAGAAATGTTAGTGGGTATGGAAAGGAATGAAGATTTACTCATTTTATTTTAAATTATATTATACTGTAATATTAATAGTCTTTCTAGTTACATTAAGGATGTATTACAGCAGATTGCTCTGGGTAATATTTAATCATTGTCATAATGTTGCATTTGTATTTTTCAAAGATGTCAGGAAAAAAGCAGAAAGATATTTTGTCATTTTGGGCACCAAAGAGGTTGCCAGATTAGAGGAGGAGACAGTGGAAGAGGTGGTGCACTCTAATCTGTCCATTTGTTCTCAATGTCCCACCACACAATAAATCATTCGTCTAGAAGTCGCATTCAAAATGCAATTTTTAAAGATTTGTTTGAAACTGTTTGGAGCAATTTGTTATATTTTTGGTTAGCTATATTTGTAATACTGCATTAAAGAGTATATTTGATGTGATGAATTGCTCTGTCATTTATCAGATTTACTAATTGTTATAATTTCAATTTGTTCTGGTTAATTATGAACAATGGGTAAAATTGGGGGCGGGGCTTCATTATGGCTCCTCCCCTAACCGCGTGTGATCTCACTCCAAGCTTTTGCTCAAACTTGAGAACCCTGGACTCCAGTGCTGTACGCCCGGCCAGGGAATGTGATTTAGAAAGGGCAATAAACTCCACTCCAGCAAGATTTGGGAACATTGATCTTGAAGAGAGTGTCGTCGTGTTACTGTCGCAACCGAACGCGATGCGCTGTGTGAATGCAGAATGGAGAATGACTGAGGCGAGATGACTTTCCGTTAACTTTAACTTAGAGACTAAAATATTAATTTTACCACACATTATGCTATTGAATGACTTTCGAAGTCTTGGAATATAGTTTGAAAACTTGATTGTGCTTTAAAAAGTTTTTTATGCCTTTAGTGTGGCTTAACAAAATAACACTATGAAGAATGTCGGACGTCACTGAAAAGCTGCAGCCGTGGCGGGAGGATTTTAAGTGTGGCGGCCAGCCACGGGAGAATGAATGTAGCGGAAACACTGTACTGTATACTCAACATTTGATGAAACTTAATAGAAAACTATTTAAAACTACACACACAAGCACACATTTAAATTACAAAAAATATTTATTAGAGTGTATTCTACAAGATACAGTTGAATATTTTACATATCAATAGTTTTATTTTAAATATCACCAGATTTCATTTTCATTTGTGACGATTTCTGTAAACTTTATCACAGTAGGCCTACTAAGTTAGTACATCTACTATTCTTAACCTGAAAAGGATACTTAATGTATTAGAAAGATGATTCATCTGAAATAAGATGCAGAATTGTGATTATTTTTGTTTCATGGATTCAAATGTCTCTGTATTTCCCTTTAACGTTTTCTCAAAAAAAAAAAAAAAAAAATTAAATAAAATATAATACTATTCTTAACCTAGTACAAACATAAAACTTTCCTTAAGTTATTCTTATGCATATCACCACCAGAGTTTGTCACATACAAAAATATATTCTAGCCAATTTTCAACATTTTATTCACTGTTCTAGAAACATATTTGACGCCTCTGATTTAATAAACACTGTGATGAATTACATCCGGGACTTTTACTTGCTGAGCGCGACGAAACGTGCAGAGACAGTTTTTACACAGACGCCATTTTCTTTTATTCGCGATGCAAGGCATTAGATGAGGGAAAACGCATGGAATAAGTGTTTTATCGCATTTAAATATGCATTGTATAACGTCTTATTGTTTTATAACAATGTGTATTTGCTGTGCGTGGCTAAACCGCTCTCAGGGGAGCACTTCCGTCGACGCCCGATGCAGACCCAGATAGCAAACTGACATTGAATCAACGTGGAAATATGACATCGAAACAACGTTGATCTGACATAGTTTTGCTCATCGAATTAACGCTGAACCAACGTCAGACGCGTCATTCTTTCAAAACTAACGGAAAATCAACTTGAAATCAACGTGTTGTTTCAACGTTATGAAAGCAAACCAATTTTCGATTTTCATTTAGCTTTGAAGAATGCCGCGTCTGACGTTGGTTCAACGTTAATTCGATGAGCAAAATCAACGTTGTTTCAATGTCATGAGAGACGTCGTTTCCACGTTGATTCAATGTCAGTTTGCTGTCTGGGGAGCTGACCAGGATGGGTTTGCTTTTTAACAGGGAAACGGCGAAAGTAAGTGTTTTATCTAATTTACAATATTTATGTTATAATATATTGATTTATAGTGATATTTAAATGCTTTGTGCGCTTAAACGAGCCGAATATTTTCTCTAAGGCGACTATCTTCTTTGACTCAATATACTGAGCTGACGACGAGGGAGGTTTGCTTGTATCGTTAAAACACAAAGTAAGTTACGTGTTTTTAATCTAATCTACAAAATGTATTTCATGGCATTATATTGTTTTGTAACGATATTTATGTGATGTGCGTGCTTAAACCTTTCTCACAGACTAAGTTAGGCCTGCATCTTCTTTGACTTGTGACGCAGTGCTGACATGGAGTGCTTTTAGCAGTAAAAACAAATAGTAAGTGTTTTAACTCATTACAATACGTGTTTTATATTGTTTATGACAATATTTGTGATGTGCAAATATTAAAAGTATATATTTATCCTCAAACTATCTTTTCTTGTTTACTAGCACACCTACTGAAAAATAGAAGAACACTTCCACAGACTGCAGATCAACAATGCACGTGAAATTGTCACTTTATTTCCTTTTTTGGAGGACCAATTTTCTTAGAATGGGTAATTAATTCTTTCAGATTAAATATTTATGCAAAATTTACTTCAGAATAACTTTTGATGTTGGGTGGTTAAGCTTTCGTGTTTAAATGTAAGTTATTGATTTAGCTATTTGTGTTTTCTAGGAGCATTTCTATGATGCACAGAGTGGCTAAGGCTATCCAGGCTTGGTGTTTAAAGACTGTACAGACTAGAACTTGGTGATGGTAAGATTTAACAGATAACATGAGAGAATCATGGGCACAAACAAAATAAAAAAATCATTTATTTATTTATTTATTTTTGCTATTTGGTATAACTAAGATTTTCTGTGTTTCATAACAATCATTTTGAATTTCTTCAGTCAAATAACTTTACAAATGTAATTTTTATTTTTTTACTTAAAATTAGTTTTCAAACCAATTGTTTTCATGATTTGACATATAGATGTTTTCTTGCTGTTTAATTTTAGACTCCACTGACTGGGAAATATCTGCCTATCACCTGTCCAACATCACAGCCACAAGAAGGGAACACAGATTCTTCCGGCGGCTGACTATTAGGGAGATTTCTTAAGGTGGGTGTTTAAATTTATGTCTGTCATTAATTACTCACCCTCATGTTGTTCCAAACATGTAAGAATTTCTTTCATCTTCACAACACAAATACAGATATTTTTAATGAAATCTGAGAGCTTCATGCCCTCCATTGACGGTCTATGCAACTACCACTTTCAAGCCCCAGAAAGGTATAAAGCAGTGATCTCAAACTCAATTCCTGGAGAGCCACAGGTCTGCACAGTTTTGCTCCAAACCTAATCAAACACACCTGATCCAGATCCATTGAGCTAATCAAGGCCTTCAGGATTATTAGAAACTTCCTTACAGGTGTGAGTAGGAGCTAAACTGTGCAGAGCTGTGGCCCTCCAGGAATTGAGTTTGAGATCACTGGTATAAAGGTAACTTCATTATGCTCCCCAGACAGCAAACTGACATTGAATCAACGTGGAAACGACGTCTCTCATGACATTGAAACAACGTTGATTTTGCTCATCGAATTAACGTTGAACCAACGTCAGACGCGGCATTCTTCAAAGCTAAATGAAAATCGAAAATTGGTTTGCTTTCATAACGTTGAAACAACACGTTGATTTCAAGTTGATTTTCCGTTAGTTTTGAAAGAATGACGCGTCTGACGTTGGTTCAGCGTTAATTCGATGAGCAAAACTATGTCAGATCAACGTTGTTTCGATGTCATATTTCCACGTTGATTCAATGTCAGTTTGCTATCTGGGTCTGCATCGGGCGTCGACGGAAGTGCTCCCCTGAGAGCGGTTTAGCCACGCACAGCAAATACACATTGTTATAAAACAATAAGACGTTATACAATGCATATTTAAATGCGATAAAACACTTATTCCATGCGTTTTCCCTCATCTAATGCCTTGCATCGCGAATAAAAGAAAATGGCGTCTGTGTAAAAACTGTCTCTGCACGTTTCGTCGCGCTCAGCAAGTAAAAGTCCCGGATGTAATTCATCACAGTGTTTATTAAATCAGAGGCGTCAAATATGTTTCTAGAACAGTGAATAAAATGTTGAAAATTGGCTAGAATATATTTTTGTATGTGACAAACTCTGGTGGTGATATGCATAAGAATAACTTAAGGAAAGTTTTATGTTTGTACTAGGTTAAGAATAGTATTATATTTTATTTAATTTTTTTTTTTATTGAGAAAACGTTAAAGGGAAATACAGAGACATTTGAATCCATGAAACAAAAATAATCACAATTCTGCATCTTATTTCAGATGAATCATCTTTCTAATACAATAAGTATCCTTTTCAGGTTAAGAATAGTAGATGTACTAACTTAGTAGGCCTACTGTGATAAAGTTTACAGAAATTGTCACAAATGAAAATGAAATCTGGTGATATTTAAAATAAAACTATTGATATGTAAAATATTCAACTGTATCTTGTAGAATACACTCTAATAAATACACTCTAATTTTTGTAATTTAAATGTGTGCTTGTGTGTGTAGTTTTAAATAGTTTTCTATTAAGTTTCATCAAATGTTGAGTATACAGTACAGTGTTTCCGCTACAAGTATATTTAAAAAATAGTGGGTTATTGGACACATAGTGGGTTCTTGGACACTGGAATTATGGGATGGCACTTGGTTCTACAGACTCAGGGGCCCCAGCTGAGTGCAGATACATGGTTTCCATCCAAATATCTCTAAAGCTAAGCTTAAAAACTACTGTCCAAATACCCACTATTTGTCCAAAAACCCACTATTTGTGAAATGTACTAGCCCTGACCTTCATGCAATAAGCTGCAAATGGACAGAATCCCGCCTGCAATTTATTCAATAGGTTTTCGGGTAGTACATTTGAAAAGCAGTGGGTTATTGGACAAATAGTGGGTTTTTGGACACGTGTTTTTAAGCTTAGCTTTCAAAACATTTGCATGAAAACTATTTATCTGCACTCAGCTGGGGCCCCTAAATCCATAGTACCAAGTGCCATCACATAATTCCACTGTCCACAAACCCACTATGTTTTGCAATGGAATAAATGGTATGTGGGTCATCTCACAAACACACTATTTGTCAAATAACCCTCTATATTTGAAAAGTATTAAACCCGGCCTTCATGCAATTAACCCCTGAGCGAGGTCCAATTAGCATCAAAAAAGACAAGACAAGTGAAACTTTTAAAAGATTTATTTAATAACTAATTGAATGAACTGATTTGTCTTTTCCTCCTCCTCCTCCTCCTCCTCCTCCTCCTCCTATTCCGCATAGGGCGATGCCCTCTGTTTGGGTCGGCCTGTCCTGCAAAAAAAGAGAAAGAGACAAAGAGTCAGCAAACCCCACACCCACTCAAACTTGAACAGACCCACCAAAAGATGTACTTACTGAGTGGGACGCATCCTCTTTTCAAGCCTGGCCCTCGCCTGCCTCCGGCTTCTAAATTCAATGGCCCTGAGGACCCGCAGCTCCCGGGAGCCCCCGTTTTGTGTGAGAGGTGGCTCCTGTCTCCTCCTCTCATTCAACCTCCGAAGGGCGTTGTAGCGCCGTCTCATGGTCGGCCACCTCCCGACTCATCTCCGCCAAAAACTAAAACTCAAAAATAATCAAAACCCAAAAGAAAATCAGGGAGGAGTTCTTCTGAAAAACAAAACAAAACATTGTTTTAGTGGAAGGCTTATCGAGTAACCGCGGAAACATTAAGAATCGTGCTGACAAACGGACTCTTACCCGTGTCCACGCACTCCCTCTGCTGTGCCAGCGCTGTGGCCCCGACGGCGGTCAGCTCAGCCCTTATGGGAGTGTTTTGTTCTGAAAAACAAAGCGTCGACTTAGTGGACCACTCGTGTATTATGTGCAGCGCTATCAGAACCGTGATGACATGGGGGATTCATACCTGTGATGGTGGCCTCCAGGTCGTCGGGGGTCCACAGCGCTGGCACAGGATTGACAGCAGAAAAGAGTTCATCTGAAAGACAAACCGTCTGTTTTAGTCATCAACAATCACTAACAATCATCGATGATCACCGATATCAGGATTGTGACGATCGACGGATCCACACCGAGTAGCTCCTGTAGGTCTGCATCGTGCCCAGCATTGGGTGGCGGCACCTGAGACAGCGCCGGCTCCAGGGACCGGGCCTCGGCCAGGGAGCCATCGGCCTGG
Organism: Pimephales promelas; assembly: GCF_988280905.1. NCBI lineage: Eukaryota > Metazoa > Chordata > Actinopteri > Cypriniformes > Leuciscidae > Pimephales > Pimephales promelas. Next base: position 42,223,710 of record NC_142770.1, on the reverse strand, counting down.
GAGAAGTCGGGGACCATGGGGACGGCTGGGTTGCTCAGCCGCAGCGCCTGAAGCTTCCCCACGGTCACTGACTTCTCCAACTTCCTCACCACCCTCAACCTCGAGCTGGTCTGAAATGTAGAAAAACACACGATGGCACTCATTATACCAACGACAAACATACAGCCGTATCACACACCGATTTAAAACACGGGGTCAGTTTTAACGCCGACTTACCGTTAGGTCCCTGTGACCCTTAAGGAGATGTTTCTCCGGGTACCTGACGACCTTGCCGCAGAGCAAGCAAGCCAAATCCATTAGCTTTACTCTGCGGCGGGCATATTTGATGATAATGCCCCTCTGCTCGAGGTTGAGCATGGCGTGGATGTCCCTCAGGTGCTCGCTTATGTATGCCAGCCGAGCTGGGCACATGGGGCATTGAACATCTGTGAGAAAAAATGTGCCAAAAAAGTCAAAACACACACACACATACACATTTTAACTATTTATTTAAGTCCACTTGAAAGAAATTATTTACAGGGACATAAACACGCACACACACACACACACACACACACACAGCTTATGACACAAAACTGATGTGTAACAAACCATTTGTAACATTTTGCCATGGCCAACATGTCAACTTACCTTCTCTTAAACTTTTCGGCATCTTTAAAGTGTGTATGTCAGGTTAAATTTGTAATTATGATTAACACAAAATAGTTAGGGGAAAAATATGTTTGTCAAGTTGGTGTATTGTTTTGTATGTTTTTCGATACCTAAAGGCAGAATATAAGATGAAAAAGTTCGTTATTTTCAGTACTCACTTAAAACTGCTCCTCCCCCCAATCGAATCACTTGACGTCATAAGAGGGAGACGTCTTCCCAGGTCGCTGAGAGTGAGTCAGTGAGCTGTGTTGGTAATTGTACGAATGATAGAGCGAGAGAATTATTTGATTAGGACATTTATTTATTTAGTTATTTAAGTTAGGTAGTTAGTTAGGTATACGCAGGAAACAGGTTTGCCAACCGCAATTAAACCCTGAAGAAGAAGAAGAATAAGAAAAAGAAGAAATGTATATATGCAGGCGTATTATCACGATGGTGAATTACTGCGTTTGTACTGGGTGCAAAAACACCGTTAAAACCGGTCACAGAGTCCACTTTTTGATGACAGCCGCGAGACTAGCTCTCAGAATATCAGCACTTCGGCAAACCTGACTGTGGCGAGGGGGCGTGAGTCTGTAGCGGCTGCGGGAGAGAAAGGACGGATCCGCACGGTGAGATTAGTAGATCAAGTGCAGATGATGAACACCTGTGTTTGATTGCAGTAATTTTCCGTGGAGAGACCGTATATAACCGGCGAATGAGAGAGCGAGAGTGAGAGTTGGACTGGGACTTCACGCAGCTACCGCAACCGAGACTGGGAAGCAAGTGTTGGATCGCGTTTTTGTTTATGGTGGCGAATGCGCTACTGTGCGCCTCGTTTCTTTTTTGTTTTTTCTGAATAAACAAGTCCCAGTCACGCCGACCCTGTCTTCTTTCCACATACTGAACCTCTTCACACTGACCTATTCTGATAGGCTACCACACATCTCTACCACGTATCTAACAGTAACGTAGTTCCGCATTAATTAATTTGCACGCGAGTTTTATTTATTTTAACCCTGTATTCTCCGTGTAAATTCATGCACCGAACCGTGACGGCCGTACGTTTTGGTTCAATACGAATACATGTACCGTTCCACCTCTAAGTTATGCCTATACTTACCAAGACACCTGACCAACTCTCCACTGGTTCTCTTCACACCAGATATTTATGTTTCTTCGATAGGAATTATTTAAATTTCTGTTTGGTTCCTCATCTGTCTCACGCCTGGGAGGCTCAAAATTGTAAGGTTGTGGCCCATCGGAGGTTTGAGGGGGATTTTGGATCTCCTCAGACTCAAAACTCTCCATACTTGAATAGAACGTTTTTGTCACATCTCCCTCTTATGACATCACAGGCAGCTCCACTGTGTTTTAAAAAATATGATCTTGACAGAAATGGCTATAAAGCTTAATGTAGGGCAATTACAGTAATAATTTTAATGATAATTACATTTTCACTCATACATCTAAACATTATTTAATATATCTAAAAAAACATTTTAACCTGACATACACACTTTAAAGGATGAAAAAAGAAACCCCACACACTTTAATCAGCTAAAATCATTAAAGACAATTCAATCAATAAAAATGACAGGCCTTTGGGGGAACTTGACATTAAATAACTTCCCTGGACTGATCAATTTAGGCCCAAAGGTTAACCCTATCATTAAATGATTCATTAAATCATTAAATCACAATTCAATCAATAAAATTTACAGTCCTTCATGGGAACTTGGTATTAAATAACTTCCCTGGACTGATCAATTTAGGCCCAAAGGTTAACCCTATCATTAAATGATTCATTAAATCATTAAATCACAATTCAATCAATAAAATTTACAGTCCTTTGGGGGAACTTGGTATTAAATAACTTCCCTGGACTGATCAATTTAGGCCCAAAGGTTAACCCTATCATTAAATGATTCATTAAATCATTAAATCACAATTCAATCAATAAAATTTACAGTCCTTCATGGGAACTTGGTATTAAATAACTTCCCTGGACTGATCAATTTAGGCCCAAAAAATAAACTAAACAGTAATACACGTGTTACAAAGCACAACACGGGACTTTGTGTACGGTACAATATCATGGCACAAAGCACTTTAAAGTACAATTTAAAATAATTCACGAGTGCATAAGCTAAAATATCAGACAGCAGGTTAGAGAGACTCACCGTGCATCAGACTACCAGCAAATGGGATTATTTTAGTGAAAATGACACTTCCCACGCCCTCTAACCAATCAACACCATCCATTAATTGTCATGACGACTGATAAACAATCTTCAGTGCTGACAAATGTGTACAGCAGACCTTACAATAATTAATGTAATAATTAAAACCACTCCATCTATGTCTGTCTGTGTCAGTAGAGGTGGTTTGATGAAAAAAATAAAAACTCCAGTCCGCATTCACACTTTTCAGACTGTTTTTTTGACAGACATTTTGCAATTAAAGGTCCTGCCTTGATGAAAACTATTTTACTGCACTCGGCAGGCCCCGCGGTGTCCATAGCACCAAGCGCCATCCCATGATTCCACTGTCCGTGAACCCCCTATACGTCCAATAACCCACTATATTAATGGACATTTTAATTAAAGTTTTTTTTTTCATGATAAAAATTGTTTTACTGCACTCAGAGGCCCCCTGAGTCTGTGGCACCAAGCGCCGTCCCGAAATTTCCGCCGTCCCTATTTTTATAATGGCATAAATGCTACGTGGGATGTCCAGATCTCAGCTCAAAGGAGCAGCAACGTATAACTTGTTTATGAAGCCCCACTTGCTTCTAAGGACACCAAATTTGAATCTCGTTTAGAACCTTTTCGGACCTTTCCGGGGAGACCACCCACGGCCCCGTGGGCCCCCAGGGGCCAGAGCTAGAGCATAAAACGTGAATTTCCGTGCTCTAAAACTCAACGCATCCAGCCGTGGGTGGGCTCTTTGGAAGTGTCTATTTGAGCAGAAGAGAATGGTAAAATCGTCCCGTTTGGCCGCGTTTTCGTGGAGATATGAGCTGAAAACCGTCGGGCGCGTTCTAAAATGGCGGCAGCCCTCCAAAATGGCGGCCGCCGAATCTCGGGACTAAATCGCCCGTATCTCGGTGACCCCGGCGAGTTGGACATCATGGGTGGGCTCGTTGGAGAGGCCTTATCCTCCACTGCAAATATATTAAAGTGCCTGGAACGTGGAGAAAGCGGCTCCCGAGAAAAACGTCCTATTCCCCTCCATTGAATGTGGATGGTGACTGGAAAATGTGAATGGTGACTGTTTTCACCTAGATACTGTACTAAGCACACTCTATTGAACATCACAATAGTTTTGATCACTGTATTTTAATTAAAATCCACACATTGATGTACATTACAGTCATAAATGATGTATTATTAGCCTCAAAAGAAAACGCCAGTCCACTCTGGACAGTCCTCTCAGTTGAAAGTTGCCTAAAAACTCCCTGCTGACTTTGGACAGTCCTCTCAGTCGAAAGTGGCCTAAACCCCACCTGCCGACCTTTCCCAGTCCACGTCGGACGGTCCTCTCAGTTGAAAGTGGCCCAGAAAACCCCTAACAACGACCCGAGTCCACGTCGGACGGTCCTCTCAGTTGAAGGTGGCCCGGACACCGCCCCCCCCAGTCCACGTTGGACGGTCCTCTCAGTTGAAAGTGGCCTAAACCCCCCTGCCGATTGGACGGCCGCTCCCAGCTCACTTTGGACAGTCCATCTCAGTTGAAAGTGTCCTCCGAAAGAGTATAAAAGAGCCCTGCACGGGTCAGTTTTTACAGCAAGAACTCGACATGGCGATTGAAGACTGCCCGATCTGCTTCAGACCCTACCACCAGCTGAGCCAGCACCTGACCAACACCCACCTTGTGAAGAACAAGGAGGAGAGGAAACTGCTGCTGGCCCTTTCTTCCGGGAGGGTGGACGTCCGGAAGGGCACTTGCCCGGTGCCCGCCTGTGGCAAGACCACCGCCCGGATGGACCGCCACCTGAAGTGCCACAGCGAGCTATCTCCCTCGACTCGGAAGAAGACGTTGGCTTCAATCAAGCGGAGGAAAATCCTGGAGGACCTGGCCAACCTGTGGGCGAGTAACCCTGAAGTGCCGCTGGCCTCGACTCTGGATCAGGAGGACGTCTCGGGGCCTGTGGAGGAGGAGGAGGTGGCGGACGCCCCTGCTCCACCCTGCGCCAACCCAGCCTGCCTGTGCGTCAGGGACCAGTTGGCAGACATGCACCTCCAGGTGGAAACCCTGAGCAAGGCGCTACAGGAGGTCACCCGCCGCTACAAGCGACTGAGGAGGAGGTCGAGGTCAACCCCCTCTTCCCAGGTAGCGAGGGTGACGGGGAGGCTCCTGTCCGCTCTCCGGTCCCCCGAGAAGGGAGACGGCGGCGGGGACGACGAAGAGGAAGGAGAGGCCGGGCCTTCGGAAGAGCCGGACGACGGGGTCCCCCAGCCTCTCTCCCCTGCCCAGCCGTCTCCGCAGCAGGAGAGGCATCCCTTCCCCGACCACGTGCCAGCTCTGAGTGAGTACTATTTATTTTATGATTGCTTTTACCTGATGATTTGTTTAACTCGCTTAATTGTTCGTTTAAAGTGTGTAGCTTTTCTGTTGTTATGTTTGTCTGTAAAGTGCTTTGAGAAAGCAACTTTTAAATGTTTTTTAAGTAAATGTATTATCGTTATTATTGCTTTGTGGCTTCTCCCTCTGCGGACAGTGTTTTCTGACCCCCGTGTTTTTGTTCTGACCCTGTATGTTGTTGTGTGTTGTGTCTCTCTTTTTGCAGACGTCCTGCTGGAGGAATTCCACGGACATCAACAGGGCGCCGACCCCACTCCCAGGCTGGTGAACAACGTGGGGTCGAAGATCTTCCGCATCAGGAATTTCATAGGATTCATGGCGGCGGGGCACACCGACCTGGCGAGCTTTGGGTTTCTCAACCAGACGGCGAGGATGCGGTCTTGGCACCAGTCCCTCAACCAGGCCAAGATCGCGGAGCCAACCATCCAGATGTACCTAAAGAACGTGTCGCAGTTCTTGATGTACATCTCCGAGACCCCGCCGCCCACCTGCCGCCTCTCCCGCACCATCATGGTCGGCCTGAACCGAGAGATCAAGAGCCTGATCCGCTCGGTTCGGCGGAGAGTGGTGGTCCACGAGGTTGGGGTCAAACAGGCCAAGGAGTGCCACTTGATCCCCAAGGCCGCTCTCCGCCAGTGCGTTGCCTCCGCCAGGGCCGCCATTCCTGAAATCCTTGGTAAGTTTTTGCCTCCTCTTAGCTCTTAAACCTTTGCGTAGCACTCTGTTTAACACATTTTTTGTTGTTGTTGTTTTTCAATAGCCCGTCTGAAGGTGACCCTTGACAGGAAGGACCAGTGGTCATTTTATGGGCACCTCACCGCTTACCTGGCCTGCATCTACGGGCATCGCGGTGGGGTGTTTCAGAACATGACCATTGCGGAGGTGGAGGCAGCGCGCCAGGCGACCATGGACGGGTGCTATGTGATTAATGTGAGTTGAATGTTAAATGTTCTCTCTCTCTCTCTCTGTCTCTGTCATTCTCTTACGCTGCTCGTTTGTTGCTGTTTCCACAGATTTCAACCCACAAGACGAACCAGGCCTTCGGGGCCGCTCAGCTGCCCGTGACGGAGACCGAATATTAGTGGATGACGGAGTTCCTGGCCATGAGGGAGGAGCTAGTGGGTGGTGGCGACGCCCAGTATTTCTTTTTCACCTCCAAGCCCAGCCCCTGCAAGAACCTGAACCAATATTTTCAGGAGGCATGGGCTGGGCTTGAACTGCCGGGAACTCCGACATTCACAGATGTCAGGACCTCCATCGCAACCCACGTGAGTTTTCCAGCCCGTGCTTTTCTGCCTTGTGAACTCGTGACGTAAGGGTGTTTGTTTCCAACTGTGCTTTTCTCTCTGAACAGGCCAAGAACACCATCAGCCCCGGGGACCGGCACAAAGTGGCACGGTTCATGTGCCACGACACCTCCACGGCTGACAAGTTCTACGCATTGAACTTGGATGCCAAGCAGGCCCTGGAACAGCGGGCGTTGTTCCAGGCAGCCGTGGATGGTGAGGATGCCCCCCCGGGGACCCCAGAGAGCCCCACCACCACCACCTCCTCCTCCTCCCGTCGCAAGGCGTCCGGTCGGACGTTTAGTGGGTTCGCGGGCTGTTCCGTGGACGGCTCCCCCGTGGGGGTCGAGGCGGAACTGCCCCTGCGGTCCCGAAACTTGTGGCCCCTCCCGTCGGCGCCCCCCCACGCCGGGCGAGGGCCGGGGGCGCCGCCGGCCGGCCGGCCCCCCAAAAATTTCGGGGGGCCGGCGCGCTCGTCCGGGGAGGGACTCCCCGCTGGTGGAACGGACCTTTTTCAAAGTCTTGGACTAGCTAGAGCAGTGTTTCCCAAACTTTTTTTCTGGGGACCCACATTTTAAAGTCGAAAAATCTTTGTGACCCAATAAACATAAGGCCTATTCATATATCACGAAGAGAATGTATGCATTAACAAAATATGTATGATCATTTTTAAAGTCAGTTAAGCTTCCAGTTAACTATTTAAAAGAGATACAGATATTTGACAAAGCACTTTTTTAACCTGTTGTTGACAATGAGCGAAATGCATAGGTTAAATGAGAAATGAAGAGTTGACAGGACATCTCACTGTTTTCATATTCTCATCATTACAGTGTACACAATTTACTATAATAATTAGGCTTAAATTAAAATATCCTGACAGTGAAACTGTGTAACCATGCATGGCTCACTACCACTGTATAAAAAAAATGCCTAAACAGGTAAAAACAAAAAAACTATACACACAATTAATTAATAATACATTCCTCTACCCCCCTATCTAAATTATGCAATATAAATGACTATAACATAGTATTCAATATAAATATTCCACATTTATTGGGAATGTTAAGGCTGTTTCATCCGATTTAAAACTAGATAAAATCATTGAGAGATTTGTGGTTTGTAAGAGAGAGGAGTGTCCGATTGAAACGCTTCTCACTAAGATGTCACAACGCTGTTTAATAATAGTGTCCGGGCTTTAGCTAAGCTTTGCGTTTCGTTATCCCCTGGGCCGTGGTGCCTAGTTCAAAGTAAACTAGTGAAACAACTGAAACCAGCGCTGTTTTGTTCTCTATTTGTTATCACTGACCGAGAAACCGCTTCAGGTGAACGAATCCGAATCGTTTCAGACCTTTATGCATGCGCGTTTGGCCAATTCATGGAAAGGAAATAATCAAACCAACGAATGATTAATATCGCTGGTTCAGTCGACAGAAATACGGGACACACATAAGAACTGCTGAAATATTCGGACTGTAAATGTTTCTCTCAGGTCAGTCGGAGCGCTCATGGTACACACACAGTGCATATAGTCGTCCAGCTGCACGCGCCACTGCGGCCACACGCATATCTAACCAAATTTAGCCGCACCACCAGAAAATAGGAGGAGGGAGGTTGGGGTGCCCTCGGGCCGTATGGAGATGAATGGCGGGCCGCACAATCGCCCGCGGGCCGCCAATTGAATAGCCCTGATCTAGAGAGTATATATAGCACACTGAAAAATAGTGCTCGACTTGGCGACCCATTCAAAATCTTCCGCGACCCACTTGTGGGTCGGGACCCCGCCTTTGGGAATGACTGAGCTAGAGGAAGTTGGATCTGCACAGCCGTTCCTGCTCTATGAAACTTCACTGTTCAGGATTTGAAGTATGACAGACCATTTGACAGAAATGCCTATATTGTGCATTCATTGTTTATTTTAAAGGTTAACCTATGATGTAAAGGGGCTTGTTCGTTAATAAAATAAATAGTTTGTTAAAACCACTGTTTGTATTTTGCCTTTTTTTACTTTCAATGAACAGAATTCTGCACTGTACAATTTCCAAATTTGCAAACTTCATATAAGTGATGTTGGTCATCTAAACATGAAATCTGTATGACACACTTTTTATAAGTATAAAAAAATGACACAAAATGTGTATAAATCCTATATGACTTTAATTTGACTAGCATATGATTCAATATAAGAGCTTTAAATGATTTGTATATGAATTTAAGTTATTTTCTAATAAAACCATATACCATTGCATATGTTTGTCATGTAAAATTCATATAATTCAATATAAGACCTTTAAATGATTTGTATATGAATATTGTGTGTTTTCTACAAGTATTTTGTCATGTACAACTCATATAAGACTTACAGTTTTCATATATGATGCAAAAATCCCCTATAAGTTGTATGTGTGCTATTTAGTATGAAAGGGGACATAATCGGTCTGATTTTTTATAGGACATGTATTGGTCTTACATGAAACACGTAAGGTAATTCTAGCCAATTTAAGCAAGGAAGATATATGGTTGCTGTATATGAACCATGCAGTTTTTTTTTTCATATGGGATTACATTACTCAAGTACATCCAATACTTAAGTACATTTTAAAGTGTTCTGCAGCAATGAAATTCGCAACTTCTGAATTGGGATGAAGCAAATAAGTTATTAAATTATAAAATGACTCCCTTACCTCGAGCCGGTGTTACGGATCAACTGGGGATCATGTTAACTGGGGACGCGCGCGTGCACGCAGACAGTTTTACCTGGATTTCCAGCAGATGTTAAACGGTGACAGATTCGTCACAGCTATTTTTTCACTGAGCAGATTTCCAAAGATTTCCATTTTATTGTTAAATGTTTGCATCATATTTTGGCTCTGATGTTTACTCTGCGCTGCTCCGCTGTATGTTTCAGACGCCTTTAAGGGAAGTTTTAATGTGCTTTAATTTCGCGACACACAGACCACGCCCACATTATTTTTTTACATTAGTTTCAATAAAATTTGTATCTGATGACAACTGTAAATATATTAAATAAATTATACTATTGACATTGTGTATTTGCAGTGCTTGTGTATTCGCAGATTATTGTTATGATGCCAATTTGTGGCTTAATTAAAATTGAGCAGCAATACTGCTGTGGTTAAAGGGACATGTCAAGCATTTATTTATTTATTATTTATGAATTTTAATGTTTCTGAGGAATGAGTTAAAACATAAAGCATACAGTACACTCCATAAATGTTCATAAAGAGTGGTGAAAATTGATAAGCCATAGCTTATGGATCCAGTGATTTACCCACAGCATTTATAGGGAATGTTCAACAAACATATTCATTAGCTAACTGTTAGCTAATGAATATGTTTGTTGAACATTCCCTATAAATGTTAAACAGACCTATGAAAGCAACAAAAGAAAGAAAAAAATAGGCAAATGTGCATGCATGCAGCCAGGACAGCTTTTTTGCCATCTGTGAAGGTCTGACCACACAGTCTCACCTTCTGAACATTCAATCTAAGGAAGGATGAACAAACTATAGAATAAGTTAGAATTACATGCTAATGAAGAACAGTTACTTGTTTTGCAATGTGTATAATTTTTTCTTACCCATTGGCCAGTTTGGCCTTACTGCTCTCCATCTCATTTAAATCATGGTATATTAGAAAATAAATGTCAGTTGTATTACCTTTCTATAGTAAGAGCAATTTAACACACAATCACCCTTCACTGAGAAATGTTCACATCTCCTCTTAGTGTTCCTTTATTGAGCAGCTGCCAAATAATGGTTATCCTACAAAGTTTTTGATTTGTGTAACTTTAATTGCATCAATTTGCTGTGGTAGTCTATGGCCTAACAACAATGACACCAGTAACAATAATGACACTTAATTTATAGACCTTTTGAGCACTGGCATAATTTATATTACATAAAAAGTTGCCCAAACACATTATATTTTATTTATAAAACTCATAGACTAGTCTGTAATATTTATTTTGTTAAAGATGTCAGCAAGTAAACAATAAAGCATTTCGTATTGTTTTAGAGAGGGTCATGACATTCATGTGAGGTGACAAATGATTAAGAGGTTAGTGATGTAGGTGAAAATTAGACATAGGCTAGAGAATATCAGGCCTATATATTTGTAATAAGTCATCATCACAATATCATATGTTCTGCTTATTTCAGTAATACACTCTGTGTTTTTCACAGGACTTTAATCACTAAAGACAAAGTGTTCTCTAAATGTCCAATACAAGACTAGCTACACAACATTCAAGTTTATGCTACTGAGCATAATGTACAATGTTTGAGCAACTTTGCATTTCAAGGTACACATTCTAAAGTCTCATAAGTTCTTGCTTTCCCTGGGAATTGAACCCACAACTCTGGTGTTGCGCGCTCAACACTCTACTGTTTGAGCTACATGAATGCTCAATTCCATGTTTTGATTGATCAAATGATTACATGCTTATACAAATATGCAGTAGGCAATACAAAATTGTTTTGAAAGAAACAAAGAAATTATTTTTTATTTTATGAATCTTTTGAAAATGTTACATTAAGTTCATGAGATAATTAACTTCGTGATATAGATGATATGGACGCGTCACAGCTGGTTGTTCAAAAAAGAGATCTAAATATCATAAGAGTAAAATAAGCTGATAAGATAAAAATAATTGATCCATTATAAAATTAGGCTATATATGAAGAGTTCAGATGCAAAAGCCTCTAAGTGCCAATTGAAATGTTCATCTTGAATGATAATTTTTATCAAGCTTGTATATTTAAGTTCAGTAATTTCACTTAAATGGCAATGATAATTACCTATTAATTTTATTTTTTATTTAAGTGAAATTACTGAACTTAAATATACAAGTTTGATAAAAATCATCATTAAAGAAGAAAATTTCAAATGGCACTTAGAGGCTTTTGCATCTGAACTCTTCATATGCAGATCGAAAAATGCAACTTGTTGAAAAAATGTAAATGACTTTGCAATTTATGTTTCTTTTAGGTAGCCTACTTTAACTTAATCTAACGTTACATCTGTTGTTATTTGTGATTAGAACTCATGACAACACAAGTGCGCTGACAAGTCTGTTCATCCAATGAAAGCGAATGACCCTTGTTAACATGGGCGTGGTTTCTGAGCTTGACACTAAAGTATGTTAAACTTCTTTGAAAATGCGTCAAATACAAAGGAATATCATACACTGCAAAAACAAAGCGCTTTATTTGCATACCGTGTACTGGTAACTGGTGAAATATTCGTTTTTATCGGTGAAAAATAGGGCACGAATCTGTCGCTGTTAACATCTGCTGGAAATCCAGGTAAAACTATTTGCGTGCACGCGCGCGTCCCCAGTTAACATGATCCCCAGTTGATCCGTAACACCGGTTTTCATCAAGCCGGAGATATATCACCCGGCGGCGCTGGGGATGAAACATCCTCACCATCTCCTCCAGTAAAACATAAAAGATAAAAATAAAAATAATATATTCCTGCTCCATTTCAACAAGTAACGTTAGTGTTCTGCCGTGTAGAATTGTAGCTCTCCTATCACCGCGTTGCTAGGCGACAGCATAATGGGGAACACCTGGTAGCGCAATTACAAATCCTACGGCTACATGGTGCGTCCTTCCAAGTACGAATAGGCTGCATCCTTCGAAGTCCGCGGCCTTCACTTTGGGACACAGCTATTGTCCTTTGTTCCTCAGCGCGCGCTCCTCGTGGAAGTGGGTGTGTTCAATAAAACAAATTAAAAATTGATTCGCCTGGCCAAAATCCTTACAAGAGAAACCAGAAGTTATAATAATACAAAATACATAAACATTTGATTCAAATCAAAATCAATTAATTAATAATATTCAACCTAGAATTAAATAGATCAATCTCCCCCTCATACATGAGAACATGACTGTGCCTTCTATTGGCGGGAATGAAACAATGATGGGAATTGGTTCTGTTCCACAAACCGGTTCAAAAAATCGGTTCACCAGTTCTTTTATGTCCTCACATAACTATGTCAATTCTATTACCCAGGCGGATAATAATACATTCAAATAAAGTAATTTGTAATCACAACTTCAGAAATTCGCCCCATCATTTAAGTCCTCGGTTCACCTGTGTTCATGTATCATTACAGCATAACTTGAGCGAAAGAAAGGTCGATACAAACGGTGCGATCACGCATGCTCAGTCTCTCCAGCTCAGTGGTTCCCAAACTTTTTGAAAGCAAGGCATCCCTTTGTAGTTTTTTTTTTTTCCACGGCACCCCAACCCAATTAAACTAAACAAACATGTGTACATACATAGGCCTATATACAATTAGTGATGCCGGTAACACGTTACTTAGTAATGCGTAACTCTAGTCTGACTCTGAACACTTTTTTCAGTAAAAAGTACGTTACTATTTCCAAACCAGTAATTGGATTAAAGTTACATCCAATTTAATGTGCGTTACTATTTTTGTCATTTTCTTTAGCAGAAATGATGGCTGTCTGACATGCTATATGAAACAGAAATGTGTGTGAGAAGGCAACATTTTAGACACACCCCTTCTAACTCCCAGAGTTATCCTTCCTGTCCAAATCTAATGCTACCACATCTTTAAATTACTATAGTATTATTTTAAGTTAACATTATAAAATATGTAGACCTACCTACATCACAAAACTAGTTGAGGATATATTCTTTAAAAATGGTCAATTCCAGCATGGACGTGACATTTGAGGTAAAAAAAAAAAAAGAAAAAAGAAACTTGAAATGTAAATTCTCAGAAAATGCATTTAATATCAGTATATTGAAACATCTTATCCATGCCCCCTTTAGATATTTGAAAAATATCACTACACACGCGTTTATATTTAAGGGAAAAACACATCAGTTATGTATATACGACACACACACAAAAAAACCTTTTACTTTTAGGTGGCAAAAGTGTAAAAAGTAATACTACCCACGGTTGGCTCATCTCCACAGAACATAAAATATTAATTTTGTCTTATTTTTCGTGTATGTATTTATGAGGGATAAATAATGTTTCGTGACAGTTCCCCGTTACGGACTTGATCACTCTGAAAGCGCCTCTGAAGGACTGCTTTAAAACTTTCACATCAAACATAAAGCATAAAGCCTTTCATTAAGGTGAATTTCATTTTTGTATTAATTTTATCTTAATTTTAAAGGAACACTCTGACTTTTTGTGACTTTAGCCTATTCACCTTATCCCCCAGAGTTAGATAAGTCCATACATACCTTTTTCATCTCCGTGCGTGCTATAAGTCTGTTTGACGCACCCACCGCTAGCCTTAGCTTAGCATAAAGACTGGATATGAATGGTTGCAGCTTTCATACTAATCCAAATGAGTGACAAAATAACGCAAACATTTTCCTATTTACATGTTGTGATTTGTATAGTCACAGACTGTACAAATAACAAAGTCAAATGAGACACAGACATCTTTTAACCGTATAAAACCTGGGAACTATTCTCTGAAGGCGAAGCACTGCTACTTTGGCGGAGTGATAACCGCATCACCGGAGACACGCCGTGGTGAGGAGCCGAGAGTTCGCTCAGAGTTTGGGTAACAGATTTAGCAATTTATAAATAGTAAAAGCGTAGTTTAGTCATGGGTTTTCGCTCTATTGTAAATAGCTGCGACAGTAAACAGGGGACGTAATACCATGTTTCACAGAATTCCAACTAAAAACGCTGACTGGATGAAGAAATGGCTAACTTACTTACTCGGATATTGATCCAAACACACCTAAATAGATTATCAAGGGACATTATGTTTGCTCGGTACATTTCAATGAGGACGATTATTTTGAAAAAAATGGAATTTGCCACACGGACCATAATGTGCTGAAGGATACGGCCATCCCATCGATAGCACAGACAGGACAAGTGGATCACCGGCTAGCGGTGGGTGCGTCAAACAGACTTATAGCACGCACGGAGATGAAAAAGGTATGTATGGACTTATCTAACTCTGGGGGATATGGTGAATAGGCTAAAGTCCCAAAAAGTCGGAGTGTTCCTTTAATAAATGTATAATCGACCAATTGCCTGGATTCAATAAAGAAGTAGCCTAAATACGGTATTTAGCTAACGGACAATAGATAATCACAACACGGCGCCGGCGTGGAGCTCATCGAGTCATAAATTAACCGAAACACAGCTTATAAGGTAGGTCTTGCCTCATACACCACAGAAATATATCTATAGAAAGCTTGAGATGTCTACTTTTAAACAGAACGATTCAAAAAGAAAGAAAACAGACAATTCTCTGCTTATGTAATTCGTTTGAAATGTGCATTTTTCTCTGGCGCATTCACTAGCCATACTGAAGTTATCGTCAGATCAAGAAAGATTGTCTTTTGTTTGATGTTTTAGAAAAACACATGTTAAGTGAAGCCAAGAAAGACGGTAAAGTGAAGCCAAGATAGACTGTCTTTTTTTTTTAATAACATTTCTGCTTTTCTTTTGTTTAAACCTATAATTGTATCTATTTGTCCTGTTCTGTCAATCTGCGTGAAATATAAAATTGAGCCCATTACAAACGGGCGGAGCGATTCCTCCCGACAACAGTCCAGTTAGCGGTAAATAAACATTTAAACTTTAAATGTATAATAGGATTTTATTATAAAATCCCGCTTATTCATTTTCGTTTGGACATGCATGTTGGAGTTTTGAAATTATTTTAAAATATGCTGTAAAAGGTTATTATATGGTACGAAGGTTAGTTTAGGCTGTTTACATAGGAAAATAAAGCTGAGATTCTGCGGCACCCCTAGCCAGTTGTCGGGAACCACTGCTCCAGCTCATCAGTTCCCCATATCGAAGGTGCAATGACACTTAAGTTGGCTTGTGAAAGCCAACTTAAGCGTTTCTTTCAGTAAGTTGGCTTGTGCACAATGTATGCATAAGTGCTTTTGAGTACCAATATTTTTGGGAGCACGAGCACGTTTACTTAGCCTCACACTAAAGGCAGGTGTACAGGAGGCAGTGATAAATGACACGATTTTACCACCTGCTGAATTCCGACGAAATCCCACGAAGTTCGCGTCAAAAACCCTGATAAAAACTCTGCTCTCTCAGACTGGGGAATCAGTGTTCACCAAATTGCTGACAATGATCACTTTAGTGTTGTCACGGTACCAAAATTTCAGTATTCGGTACCAATACCAGTAAAAATTCACGGTTCTCGGTACCAATTTCGGTACCTAAGCTTAGTTTAAATTTACATATATTTAAGTGTTTATCACGGTTACAACTATGGAAACTGTACATTTGTATTATAAACACTTTAGAAAAAAATTAGATAAAATGACCTAAAATAAACAATAGTATACACTAACAATATACTCAAGATGGCGGCATGTGTGTAGACGTGTTTGTTTGTCTCTCTTCCTTTGTCCTCCACCGTTTACCCAGATAGCAAACTGACATTGAATCAACGTGGAAACGACGTCTCTCATGACATTGAAACAACGTTGATTTGCTCATCGAATTAACGTTGAACCAACGTCAGACGCGGCATTCTTCAAAGCTAAATGAAATCGAAAATTGGTTTGCTTTCATAACGTTGAAACAACGCGTTGATTTCAAGTTGATTTTGCGTTAGTTTTGAAAGAATGACGCATCTGACGTTGGTTCAACGTTAATTCGATGAGCAAAACAATGTCAGATCAACGTTGTTTCAATGTCATATTTCCACGTTGATTCAATGTCAGTTTGCTATCTGGGTAATCAAAGAGTCATAGGCTGCTTTTTAAATACATATATTTATTAGGGATGAGCGAGTACAGCATTATCTGTATCTGTATCTGTATCTGTTAACCATATGAATTATCTGTATCTGTATCTGTACTCGGACTGGGCGGGGCCTAAACCCGGAAGTGGGTCGGGTAGTCTTGAAATGGGCGGGGCTTTAACCGGTATGTTATTTTAAGCATGCAATTGATATGGGTTGATCTGAAATTGCTATATTTTTTGCTGATAAGAAATAAAACTATTTACATGACAGCATCAGCATTGAGCTTCAGATCAATAGTTTTGATCATGATAACAAACGAACTACAAAACAAGTTTTGCAACAATGAATACAACACAAGTGGCTGCAATTATAAAGTAAAATGTAATGAACAAGAGTTTTCATCTTAACTACGGCTGGGTGATATGGGCCAAAAGTCATATCCCGATATATTTAGGCTGAATTTCGATGTTCAAAATATATCCCGATATTTTTTCTGCAAAGTGAGAGCAAATGTTCAGTCAAAGCCAAATATGACATGTCACAAGTAGTTTTATTGAAACTTGAACATTTGCCAAACCAAATGAATAAATAATAAACAGGTTTCTTCACCTTAGGGCTGCATGATTAGCTATGACAAAAATCTTCATTGCAGATTATTCCCTTGGAATTGTAATTGTGATTTATTAATTGGTTTATTTATTTTGTTAATACAACGTTGGTATGAGCCATTACAGTCATTTAAAAAAATATAAAAAATAACACAAAGAAAAATAGGGGCATTAAGGGGTTAATATAGAAACGACAGTTACTATGGTGAATAGTGAATACACAATACTAACAAGAACTGTTTATGAAACATGGAAACTGCTCTGGTGAATAGAATGAAAATCATAACTGCATTGCTTTTATTTCGTGTAATTTACAACGTAACGGTGTTGCATGCTCGTATAGCCTAGTTTCTTTTGCACTTTATATACAGAGGCGATCCAGCGCGCGCCACCGCATTTGCGCGTGCAATTGAGTGTGCGTTACGTCTAACGTTACAGTATAACGGGTGACAGGACAGAAAGTCCGTTTTGCTGAGGTGAAAGACTTTATTTCATAACATAACATGCTTTAATCAAGCACGCAAAGTGGAAAAGGAGTGGCTGGGGCGCGGGGAGCAGTGCAGAGAGCTCTGGATCAGCACGCAGCAGCTTGCTTGGAGCAAGGATCACAGCGCAAACCTGAATAGCCTATATCGATATGCAATATGGTTTAATTACATATCACATTTAAAAATATATATATTCTTTATATTGATATATCGCTCAGCCTTAATCTCAACATAACTTTTTTTTTTTTTATCCGAGCACAGATATTGACTCGAATTACTCGTATAATATTCGTACTCGACAAAAGTGCTTTATCCGTACCGGATACTCGTTTCAGCCGAGTATCCGGCTCAACTCTAATATTTATTTATTTTTTCCGATGTGTGCGGCCAGCCAACGCTCAAATATGAGTTTACCCCTCTTATTGGTTTTTCTGTGCTGTTGCACGACATCGAGGAAATTGGGGATCGATGTTTCTTTCGGCAACGACAACGCTGAAAGCGGCCAGAGTGAGTTTGAGGTGACTGCACTCTGTCTACGACCGCAATGGTATCTCTTGTATGTCGGGACTGCATCGGTATTGCCCAGTGATCATGGCCAGATGCCTCGGATTCCCTGGGGAGTCATTTATCGTGAATCGGTACTCTCTTCAGGTGATGCTCTGCGTGGACTACGCTGCTTGTGGCCGCACGGGAACGGGAGAT
The DNA here is from genome assembly GCF_988280905.1 of Pimephales promelas. NCBI lineage: Eukaryota > Metazoa > Chordata > Actinopteri > Cypriniformes > Leuciscidae > Pimephales > Pimephales promelas. The sequence goes on along the minus strand of NC_142770.1, from coordinate 42,205,651 downwards.
ATTCAGCTGGAGCAGCGCCCAGCGTTACCTGCCGTAGGGATTCGACGATGGAAGGCCCTGCAAGGAGATCGTGGCTATTTTTCATCTTGCTTCTATTATCGGGCAATGTTCACCCCAACCCTGGTCCAACGTTATCCCAACTACAAATGCCTAACGATCTCAAATCTTCTCATGGATTACGTTTCTTTCATTTGAATGTGCGCAGTCTGATTAATAAAATGGACTTTCTAAGAGTTTGGGCTGACACGACCGGCGCAGATATAATGGTCATAACTGAAACATGGTTAAATGCCTCAGTTACAAATCATTTGATCAATATCGATTCATACACAGTCTTCAGATCTGATCGTGCAAAAAAAGGAGGAGGAGTTGCGATTTATGTAAGATCCACGTTAAATTGTTCCTGCATACAGTCAATCAGCAAACCGAATGGTTTTGAACTTTTAGCGATCAAATTAAATCTGTCTGCCGGCCCCGATATCATTGTGGTGGGATGTTATCGCCCGCCTTCATCATCTTCAAGCGAGGTATGTACTTTACTTGCGGACTTTTTTCATGATTGGACTAAATATGAATTGATTATTCTTGGCGATTTCAACTGGGACTGGCTGTCGCCATCCTCTGATCTCTTCAAGGAGACCTGTGACTCTCTTTGTTTGGTTCAGCTGATTAATTCAAAAACCCGGATGAATCATAAGGATTTGGACAGATCTACCTTATTGGACTTAATTTTAACCAATGCTCCCCACAGATACTCAGCATCTGGAGTCTTCTGCAATGACATTAGCGATCACTGTGCAGTAGTCTGTGTGAGAAATTGTAAAATTGCTAGATTTCCACCACGATATATTTATAAAAGATTTTTTAAGCATTTTAATGAACAAGCTTTTCTACGCGATCTCTATTATAGTGACTTGGGTGCAGTTTCCAGTATGCCTGATGTTTCATTGGCTTGGGATTATTTCAAATCAATATTTTTATCAATTTGTGATGAACATTCTCCAGTCAAAAGATTTAGGATAAGTGGAAAAAATAACCCTTGGTTTAAAGATACTGTCTCAACTTCCATAAAACAGAGGAATGCTGCATGGGTTAAGGCTAAGAAATCCAACAATCCCCTAGATTGGATCAAATACAGAGCATTACGAAATAAATGCACAAAATTAATCAAAAGTGCAAAACGTGATTACTATTTGTCTACCATAAAAGAAAATGTAAATAATCCCACAAAGTTCTGGAAATTAATTAAGTCAACTTCAGCACCAAATCAATTATTTAAATTTCCAGAGCATTTAAATGTTAATCATACTGTAGTCAAGGGCAGAGAAGTTATAGCAGATACCTTTAATAATTATTTTACCTCAGCTGGCTCCACGTCTGTTGCTTTTAATTTGGGTGTTAATACCTCAAATGCCGATCCTATTCAATACTGCCCGTCAGATTCAGACTCTTTTAATTTTGCACCCATAACCATCGCGCAGGTTCACAATGCCCTAATGAATTTAGACACACAAAAAAAGGCAGGCTCCGATCAAATTGAGCCTTATTTTCTAAAAGTGGCAGCTGATCTCGTAGCAAAACCTATAGCTTCTATATTTAACTTAAGCCTCGTTTCAAATGTTATACCTAAATTGTGGAAATCGGCAATGGTTACTCCACTATTAAAGGGGGGTGATCCCTTAGATCCAACTAATTATCGTCCCATTTCTAGATTGCCAGTCTTAGCGAAAGTTTTTGAATCACTGATAAACGATCAATTAAAACAATTTCTATCAGTTAATAATATTCTCCATGATTATCAGTCAGGTTTCAGAACAGGACATAGCACCATTACTGCAGCTATGCTAGTATCTAATGATATTATCTCCTCCTTAGATAACAAAAAGTCATGTGCCGCATTATTCGTTGATCTATCAAAAGCTTTCGATTCTGTAGATCACAAATTATTGTTACAGAGACTTAGGTCTATAGGCCTCAGTGAAGCAGCCTTAAGCTGGTTTGATAACTACCTCTCAGAACGCACCCAATGCGTGTCTGTGGAAAATTATAATTCACCTCTCCTTCAAGTCAACACCGGGGTTCCTCAAGGATCTGTTTTAGCCCCTCTTTTATTTTCTATTTTTATCAATGACTTAGGTAAAGGAATAGAGTCTGCCAAACTGCATCTGTATGCAGACGATACAATAATTTATTCAACAGCATCTACTTTAAATCAAGCCTTGAATCAACTACAGAACGCTTTTCAAATTCTGCAGCACTCATTGTCCCAGTTAAAATTGGCTTTAAATACAAAAAAGTCCAAATATATGATTTTTAGTCGTGGTCGCTCCAAGGTAACTGACATTTCAATTACAACTTCAAATGGTATTTCCCTAGAAAGAGTTAGTTCCTATAAATACTTAGGTATTTGGTTGGATGAAAGATTAGCATTTGATGTACATATCGAAATGTTGTTGAAGAAGCTTAGGCCAAAAATAGGCTTCTTTTATCGCTTAAAAAATTGTTTCCCATTTGAGGCCCGAAAGAAATTAGTAGAGAGTGCTTTTTTATCCATCATTGATTATGGTGATCTTTTATATATGCATGCAGCCACTACTCTACTCAGAAAATTATTCCGTGTACCATGCTGCTTTACGCTTTGTTTCTGGTGCAGAGTCACGGACACATCATTGTATTCTTTATGGTTCTTTAGCTTGGTCATCTTTAAATCAAAGGAGAAAACTACACATGCACTTATTTATTGTAAAAGCACTTTTAGGTAAGTTACCTTCATACATATCAAATCTTTTAATTTATCACACAAATACCTACCAAACTAGGTCTGGCTCTCATCTCCGGTTAAAAGTCCCAAGGGCTCGGTCAGAATTTGGTAAAAGTGCTTTTTCTTTTTACGCCCCTTGGAGTTGGAATGAGTTACAAAATGTACTGAATCTAGATGCACTCCCAACTCTGACCTCCTTTAAACGTCTCCTGCCCAATGTTTTAAAGGATAAGTGCATTTGTTTTTCTTAACTCGTTTTTATCCATGTTGTTGTGATGTGTAAATTGTGGTATTTTATACTGTGATTTTGTGTATGAAACTTCTTGTGCTGCCGTCTTGACCAGGTCTCTCTGGAAGAAGAGATAGTAATATCTCAATGTGACTTTCCTGGTTAAAATAAAGGAAATAATAACACATTTTTAAAGTTGTTTGTAAAGTTCTAATCCGTTAACATTTATTTAATGCACAATGAATGAAGTGAACAAACATGAACAATCAAGTGTTTCTATTAAATAACATTTACAAACATTAATTAATGTTGTAAAAATATATTGTTCACTCAATGTGTTGATGTGAAGTAGCTAATGTTGATGAATGGTATCTTATTGTAGCATTACCAAACTATAGGCTACAGGAGAAAAAAACATGTTTTATTTGATTTGACTGTACTTTTATTTAATCTAAAACTGCATTCATATTTAATTTTGAAAAGGCTTTTTAAAACTGCTGAGTTATAAAGGCAAGATTACGCCTAGAACTGGCACTGACATTAAATGACATAAATAGGGATGCATCGATATTAATACCAGTACTCTGGTGTCGGTTGGATACTACTGTGCTCATGTACTCGTAAAACTACCCCGAAAGCACTTTAGAGGCCGTTCACATGTCGCGCGTGTTTTTTTTTTAATAATATTTTTGCGCGTGCTTATTCTTTCCAAAGCGCTTGCTCTCACGCGGCGTCTGTCGTTGCTATGCAACGAGTTTTTATTATGAGCGCGCTTGCCTCGCGCCTATATTTGAAATTGCGAATTTGCATGTAATCGGCCTCTTATGGCAACGTGACATTAGACTAATCCAAAATATTTCCATATGTGGCTCTTTCCTCCTTTCGTGTCAACAAGTGGATTCAGAGAGAGAGCATATCAGCGTTATGAAGAGGACGCAACTTTGCACCTTTCAGACAGCGCGTCTAGAACTGGATTAACCTGGTATTCGGTACCTAGAAAAGCTGGTACCGTAACATTTTTTTTTTTTAGTACCGACTTGGTACCGAAGTACCGAGTTTTTTGACAACACTAGATCACTTACTATTAACAGTCTCAAACCAGGACAATTCGACAGTCGTTGTGGTTATGTCATTATTTCGACATATGTGTGTATGCAACAATCAAGATGTTCATTTGTAAATCCAGCTATATTTGCTTCTTATTAATAAAATCCAGGCAATTGGTTTATTGAAAACTTGCTTTAAATGAAGATACAATTTATACAAAACGAAATTCACTTTAAAGAAAGGCTTTCTACAAAACAACACTTAATGAAGTCTGAAAATCATGTCTGGCCATGTCTCCCGATATATTGCGTAGGCTATACTTTTCATAATCATAGATGAAAAAAAAAAACATTCACTGCATGAAAAGACTCAAATCCGGCAATATCCGGGCAGGGTAAACTCCTTTGCAATTTGATGTTTGCTGGACGTATGTGGGAAAAAGCGGATCAGAGTAACACGGAACAGTATATTTCCAGACAAACCCGGAAACCTCACCTACGCGGACAGGAATCCGTGATATTTCACGGACATATACAGCTGAAACACTGCTGGGTGTGAGAGGTGTGAAGACCTTTCATATGTTAATGACTGACACTAAGGGTGTACTCACACTAGGCACTAGGTTGACATGAACCGAGCACGATTGTGCCCCCTCCCCACTCCCCCTCTGGCCTGCACTCACATAGGGTTTCAGCAGCATTCGTGCCGGAGCACGCTTACATCATTATGGTGCGACGGTTTCGGGACAAACAAGAAGAGCGGCGCTCTCTGAACACAATGGAGTCCATCGCTCTGTTTTCTTAATTTTGTGTAATTTTGAATTTTGGATAATTTTGTGTCGTTTGGTCCACGGTGGTCCACAGCCCTCTCACAGCCTGTTGTTAAACAGATGTGTCGCCTTAGTGGCGCGAAAATTTTCACGTAATCGTGCTGCTCGTATGAGGAGGTTTGCAAGGTACCAGCTGAAGTGCAGCAAGGACTTTGCAGCTTTGATTACGGACTACAGTTCTTTTATAAAAACAGGACAAAAAAAAAAACCATGACTATACGTTCACAAAAAACATCTGAATATTTAATGAAATAACAAATAAAGGGAAGTAAATGAAACATTTCAGAATATCTAAATTTTTACAAATTGCAGACAACAACATTTGTCGCCATTGGCTTTGCTTAGTTGGGGACATTTCATTTAATATTCAACAATGTTATTGATCTGCCTGCATTGACACCATTATATGAGATCTGGGGGGATGCATGTGAAAATGTGAAACGAGTGGTCGCAAAACCACCGAGCTCTCTTTCCAGTGTTATTGTCAGCAGCTGGTTGTCCTTCCATGTTGAAAGGTAAGTCCAGCTGCATTATATTTATTCACAAAATTAAATAGATACACTTGCAACATGTCCTACCAAAGGCATGGTTTGAGTGATATTGTCCTTCCGCAACCAAACAAGCTGCAAGAAAAGGGGGCGTTTGAGGTTTGAAATTCACCACTCACAACCATAAACACAACAGATGTGGTGACGAAGCGGAGGTGCGCGCGAAGAATACTTTAAAATTATAGCATTCTTTCCCGAAGCAAAGAGAACGGGAAATTCCAAATTCTCCTAATTCCAAATTTGCATAGGTTACCGGACATGCGCGCTAAGTGTTTTTTTTTTTGTTTGTTTGTTTTGTTTTTTGCACGCTAAGTGTATTGAGGATACACCAACGGTTTTCGTTTATGCCGCTAAGACTGAATCAAGCATGCGTGTTCTCGCGGCGTTGAGTGTTTGTAGTTAATTCGCATTGTACTGATGTTTTACGGATTCCAAATTCTGATTCAAAAGCCTTATTCTCAGTATGAGTCGGCAGAAGAAAAACGCTTCAGAAAACAGCGAGGACATAAAAAAGTCCATCGATCTTTTGTTCGAAGAAGTAACTGCTATCCGGAGGCAGCAGGAAAACCTATTGGCCCTTGTGGAGGAGGTGAAAATACTACGGCTCCAAATAGAAGTCAAAGACAAACGGATTGTGGATTTGGAGTGGAGGGTGAACGAGCTCGAGCAGTACTCCCGGATGAACGACCTGGTCATCACAGGTCTACCGATCAAACCACGCTCGTATGCACACGCTGTGGTCGGGGACAATGGAGATGAGTCAGAGCTGGAGTCGTGCTCGGTGGAGCAACAGGTGGAAAGTTTTCTCCAGAGTAAAGGAGTGGAGCTAAACCTGGATCATATCGAAGCATGCCACCCTCTACCCAGGAAGAGCAACAGCAAGCCCGTTGTCATCGTTCGATTTGTCAATCGGAAGAATAAGATAGCATTATTGAAGCAAGGACGCAAACTCAAAAGTACAGTTAATCGATACCATTAATCATAATACTTAAGAAATTAGAACGATATGGAATACGTGGGGTTGCTGGGAAATGGGTGAAAAGTTATTTGAGCGACAGAGTGCAGTTTGTCCAAATGGGTGAGTTCTCTTCTGGATGCCTTGACTTTGCTTGTGGTGTCCCACAGGGGTCAGTATTGGGCCCCAAATTATTTAATTTATATATTGATGATATTTTCAATGTTTCTCAATTGGTTAAATGTGTATTGTTCGCTGATGATACAAATATTCTTAACAGTAACGATAGTTTGGAGCGACTGATTAGTGTTATAAACAAAGAACTAAGTAAATAAAAAAAAATGGATGGAAAGTAACAAACTATCCTTAAACCTCGATAAATCCAAAGTGATGTTTTTTGGGAAGTATCAAGCTGAGTCGCAGAAACTGGTTGAGATAGATGGAGTACACATTGAAAATGTTCAGGAAATAAAGTTTTTAGGTGTTACGATTGACAACAAGCTAAGTTGGAATGCCCACATCAGACATATAACAACCAAAGTCTCCAAAAGCCTTGCCATAATAAGTAGAGTTAAGCACATCCTTGATTATAATGCATTCCATACCCTGTATTGTGCTTTAATACAGCCATATCTAACCTACTGTGTAGAGGTATGGGGCAATAATTTCAAAAATGTAATACAGTCACTTTTTTTGCTACAGAAAAGAGCTATACGAATTATACACAAGGCCGCCTATGGGCTCTATGCACGGCGTTATTTCCGGTGAAGGATTAAGGATGCTCGATAACTTCCGCCGATCATAGAGTCCAATGCAATACCGAGAATTTATATTGAATTTTATACTCCATGGTTATACTAATGAAACGTTAGTCACAAAAACAGATAAAACAGACACCCCTCGTTGTGTTTATGCTTCTTTTTAAAATTATATTAAATAAACATAACTATATATAAAATTACATCTAAACGTATGTACGTTTCGTTTCAAAGACGGGAGGACAGTAAATATTGAAGACTCTGCCATAATCCTGTTTTCTCCGGTTTTCCTCCGCTTTAATCTACACAACCGGAAATGGACGAGCATCCTTACGTCAAATGCGGAACTTATGCGTGCATATAGCCCATTATGAACACACAAATCCTCTCTTTCTCAAATCAAAGCTATTAAAAATGCAGGATCTTGTAAAATTTTATAATGCACAGTTTATGTTCAAAGTGTATCATTATTTATTACCTGCGAACATTCAGAATATGTTTTCTCATAAGGAGCAGTCGTACAGTTTGAGAGGATTTGGAAACTTTGTGGTACCAAATGCGTGTTCCACCAGGAGGAGTTTTTCTATGTCTGTTTGTGGGGTTACTTTGTAGAATAATCTGGGGCTTGAATTAAAGCAGTGTCAAGGCATTCACAATTTCAAACGTCTTTACAAACAAAAGGTCTGGTTCCATTACAATGACAATGAGGTTTGATTGTATTTATGTTGTGTGGTTTGTTGGATTAGTTGTCATTTATTTACCCTTGTGGTATTCCCTCTACCATTGTTGGTAGTTGTTCGTCATTATGTTCTCTTGTGGTATTCCATTTACCATTGTTGGTATTTGATAATCATTGTTATGTACCCTTGTGGTATTTCAAATACCAGTAATGACGGTTCAGACCTGTTTGGCAAAACACAGTTGTAACTTACTATAAGGACAACGTCTTCTCTGTCTTTGTTTTATGGCCATGACAAGAACGTCGGTTTCCTCGGCTGGGCCATGACAAGAACGTCGGTTTCCTCGGCTGTGAGCGCTTCTGGCGCTCTCTTATTATCATATTATTATCATAATAATAACAATATCCGGCATATTTCGTTTTGACATCCTGCCGCATTAGTCCCAGATAGGTGCCCAGACAGCAAACTGACATTGAATCAACGTGGAAACGACGTCTCTCATGACATTGAAACAACGTTGATTTTGCTCATCGAATTAACGTTGAACCAACGTCAGACGTGGCATTCTTCAAAGCTAAATGAAAATCGAAAATTGGTTTGCTTTCATAACGTTGAAACAACGCGTTGATTTCAAGTTGATTTTCCGTTCGTTTTGAAAGAATGACGCGTCTGACGTTGGTTCAACGTTAATTCGATGAGCAAAACAATGTCAGATCAACGTTGTTTCGATGTCATGTTTCCACGTTGATTCAATGTCAGTTTGCTATCTGGGTGATTATAAACGATCTGTTCATTGCTATGTCACGTGACAAAAGGCTAAGACTCGGAAGGTAAAGAAATCATTTATGTTCCCTGTAAATCGTTTTTTACTACTTTATGATTTCTTAATTCAGAATATGATCAACATTGCGTAGGTGGATGTGATCGGGGAATTTGGCTGTTAAAATGATAACATTTAAAGCCACTTAAATAAACGAAATGACTCGAATGTCTCAGAGAGTCGGTAAAATGAACTTCCGACACGTGAGTGCATGGGCTCGCCCTCGCTGGCGCTGGGGGGCGGTGGAAGCTAAATCAGTCATGACTCGTGAGAGGGGGTCGGCCGCAGGTCAATAAATCATATAAATAATCTAGTTTGAGAATTGTTAATTCTTGGTTGGCACACATTTTGCCGCTTACAAAAGTGCTGCTCTAGGCCCCGTCTATAACACAGATGTACATAAAGAAATTGGATATTGGGTATTGGATTTGACTCCAAACATAATGATTCAGAAGTTCTTCCAATAATACACCTTGACTTTTAATAGTAGATGGAAAATGTTGGAAAGATAAATAGATTCAGTTGAACAAATTTCATGAATAAACTGACTCAGTTAATCAAAGTTTCTGAATCAAAGGGTTCAGTTTAGCTTTTCCTTTGGCTAACTAGTTCACCTCAGTCTGTGAGTGTGGCCTAGGCCTACTCAACTTTATTCATATCAAATCAAATAATTTCTGAAATTTTCTCTCTCTTGATGACACCAGCCTGACGCATCCAAAGTTTGTAAGTACACTCAATCATAGTTCATGTTCAATAATGATTTAGTGAAAGGAGTTTTTGGAGAAATGCTCCTTGTGTTTGGCCTTGTCTGAACTGTTCTCATCTGATTCCCTCATCTGTTCATTCTGACTGACTGAGGCGTCGGTGCAAACTGTGGGCAGGTCTAATGAATATGCCTATGTTGGCTCTCAGGGCTGTCAGTCACTGCAGCACAATCAGTGATAGGATGAAGAACGTTTCTTTGTAGAACACTATTTATTTCTTTTTCTTAACTTTTACCAACTCTCAAGTAATTTACTGGTGGCCTGGGATACCCGGGTTACAACTGTATTTCTAAAACAATGGTTCTAGCTTAGATTATTGCCCAGTGGTTTGGTTGAGTGCATAAAGACAAAAAATGTAAGAATAAGAATGTAGCCTACTGGTGAAAGATTGTCTCTGCTTTGTTTTACACGATATATTTCTGTGTCTAGAATAGCTAATTTCCTGTATTCTCAATTTTTGTATAGTAGCCTAGTGGTACTCATGTTTTAACACCAAGCATGCATAAAAGATATGTTTTTTTTATTTCCTGTTTCGAAAACCACTACAAAACATCGGACTGTAATGTATAGAATAATGAAACTATGGAAGGATTTATCATTGATATTACACAATTTTTAACAAGGAAAATGAGTTTAAACATATTTTAAGGAACATTTAATAGCAGTATACATGGTAAATTTTTGATTTTGATATTTGGAATGAATGTTAGGTTTATTGACTTAACTTTTTATTGTTTTTGATTAAATGTAGTAATTGTATTTGATTGTTGGGACCCTAGGAAGAGAAGGCTAATGGGGATCCAAATAAACAAATAAAATTAGAACATAGGAAAGAACATTTACAGCCAATACAGTTAATTTACTTAGGAAAAAAAAAATATATATATATAAAAGAATTCGATTGACAATTGACATAACAATTTTTTTTCGTATATGTCTTATTATAGTTATCATAGAAAAACAGGTTTGCTTTAGTGTAGAATACTGGTGAAAATCAAGTCTGTCAAAACGAAAGTGGTCTTCTACTGCTCTCTGCTGGCCACTGTATTTATAAATAAAGTGTTTTTACAGGTGCTTTTGAACTCTTATTTAGACATATGCTTACACACACAAAGAAAAATGTTGTTGTTTTCAATGCTATTGGGATGTGTCATTATGAAAATATACTTTAATGGCCTATGAGAATTTCACATATTGTTTTTTTAAACTATAATGCGATTTATGCATTTATTCAGAAATCTACGAGTACACACACACACACAATGGCTGCGTCCAAAACCGCATACTCAATGAGTAGGTACTTAATTTCAGTAAGTACTTACTTAACGAGCGCTAAAAGAGTAGATACTTTATAGCCAAATCTCGTTGAGTATGAATGAGAACCGGACATCTGCCATGTTGACATTATCATGTGATCTAAGAGGTTATCACAAGCGCAAGCTTGAAAATCATGAGTAACAGGTGTACCAACACCTGATTCATCAGTACCTCGACAACCATACCCATTAGGCCTACTGTTTTCTTCAACACCAGCAAAATGTTTCCTATGTTTGTACAAAGGAGACGTCGGGCAGCTGCTCGAAGATCTCGCCTTAGGAGAAGACTATTGATTTCATACTCTAAATATGTAAGTACATTAGTAAATTTGTAAAAAAATAAAAATAAATAAATAAATAAATAAATAAAATAACATTAACCCAGAATGACTTGCCATGCTAGCTCACCCCAACACTTATAATGATAAATGCAGACCAATACTCAATTATATGACATATTTTCCTACTGAGAATGATAGTTGTAGTAAAACATGCTTAGTTGTTATTGTTATAACATACCATGTATGAAAAGTGAACAAATGCAGCCAATGAATGTGAATACATCCATTTGCAGTCAAGAAATTAATGAAGTAATATTTCATTGGCTACACTAGGAAACATGAACAATGAGTAAACAAATGGATAAAACTAAAACCATCACAATAAACAAATACAAGTCAACAAAACATGAAACAGAGATTTATTCGAATTTCTTGTTTTAACAAACTATCACATTTTTACAGGTGGTGAACGTGAACCTCACATCCTACTGCCACCTCAACAGAGCTGTTCCTATTCTGCGGCTTTATTTTGATGAAGCAGCTGACCTCCGTGCCCACCTACGCCTGTCTCTGCCGTCCATCAGGTCCCTGATTGCTGCAGTCAGTCTGGAATCGGACCATGGATGGGAAAGGGACATCGAGGTGCTTGTGTTCCTCTACTGGCTGGCCCATGCAGCATCCTACAGGGTAGTGTCACAGACCTTTGATATCCCCAAGTCCTCTGTGCATGTTATTGTGCACAGAGTGAGCAAGGCCATCATGGGAATTTTGAGGAGGGTGATCTGCTTTCCGACCGGAGATGACCTAGAGGCAGTGGGAGCAGGATTTGCACAGCTGTCTGGGTCACCAGCTTTCAGCAGAGCAGTTGGTGCAATAGACGGCTGTCATATCCGTATGAAACCTCCATCAAATAACTCCCACTGTTATTTCAACAGGAAGCTGTTTCACTCCATCCAACTCCAGGCCATCACTGATCACCGGGGGAAATTCCTTGATGTCTTTGTGGGATATCCTGGGTCTGTGCACGATGCCAGGGTGCTGAGGAACAGCCCTGTGTATGCTGGCGGCATTTATCCACCTGCAGGTAAGTGCATCCTTGGGGATGGAGGCTATCCTTGCCTGAGTGCACCCATCTGCCTCATCACCCCTTATTGAGAGCCTGTAAAGAACCCTGTGCAGGCTCGTTTCAACAGCAAGCACTCCTGTGCCCGCAACATCGTGGAGAGAGCGTTTGGGATGCTGAAGACACGCTGGCGCTGTATTTTCTTCAAGGCCTTGGAGGTGAACCCTGCCTTCGTGCCTGAGGTTGTTGCGTGCTGCGCTGTGCTTCACAATCTCGCTCTAGCCAATGGGGACATCTTTGAGCCAGAGAATGAGGAAGACCATGATGACGGTCCCCCGGATCCCCACAACCTTGCAGCAAAAGTGGGAGAACATGTGCGGAACAATCTGGCTGCTGCGGTGTCTGCTCCAAACATCCCTGTGCCTGCTCTCCATGAGCACAACTACCTTTAAAACATTAAAAAAGCTTAAAATGTTTTACAATTCATGTTGTCAGCATTCCTTTTCTTTCCAAATGTCATTTTATAGGTTTACAATTACATGCATTTTGTTTTTATAACTTTTATTGTGTAATGGCCTAAACCACTGAACTGGTTAGCAGAAGATTGCTGGTCGATCTCCACAGCCGATGCCACGAGTGTGTCCTTGAGCAAGGTCCTTTTACTCCAGGTTGATCTAGGCTCATTGTCCCTGTAATAAATGCACGGAGTCACTTGGATAAAAAAACATCTACCAAATTTAAAATGCTTTATGATTTTTACTACTATAATATATATATATATATATATATATATTTACTACCATTTCTACCTGGTGGGTTGAAGGGTTAATTCACCTAAAACATTTGAATTTAGCCATTATTTACTTTCTTTATATTCTTTCCATTATTTACAATTTTACTTGCTTTCATGCTATCAGATCCCTCAATTACTATTTTTTTAAACCACAAAATATGAAGAAAAAAACATATATATATATATAGATATATATATCGATCAATGGAGCCCAACTTTCAGAAGCTTCCAGGCATGATTTATTGCTTTTCAAGCGTCTGAAAGTCCATTGACTTATTGTATTAAACCATCAGACCAAACTTGACCAAAATCACCTTTTCTGTTTAGAGGAGAGAGAAAAATAACAAACACAGAGGAATCAAACAACATGAAATTAAATACTGATATATTTATGTCTTTGGGTGCACTAACCCTTCAGTCACTATTTCACTGGGTTTAGGTAATGCAAAACTTAAGATAATTTGTGTGAAGAGTCCAACTTAGGTCATGGAGGGTCATTGTCCTGGACAGTTTTTCCTACCCTAATTATACACACCTGAATCTATTTAAACCAATTAATATCTGACTACTAGATAATTACAGACAGGTGTGTTGGAATTGAACCCTGCATGACCTGCCTTGAATATCCCTGCGTGAGCTCTGTATGCATTTATAGACGCTTTCAGCAGTGACAACATAAACAAACAGTACTGCGCATGTGCATTATTCTGGCCCAAACTTAACTTCCGGCAGACTTGCGGAGACAATCCATAACAAGTAAATAACCTAGTAGCTGGTATTTCTTGCCAGTCAAAGAAAATAAATTTTACCTGGCCGAACTAAAAATGTGACACTACCAGACCCGTTGAACAAAAATTAGAGACAAAATGTTTTTCTACCGACGTGTCTGATTTACCGCAGTGTTAAAAAACTGTACCGACCGCAACGGCGGGGTTTGATAAGGTTAACATAGCTCTCCTTATTAGCTAGGCTTCTTACATGCTTGCTAACCTTTTTTTAAGGTGGGTCTCCACATTTACAGCATGTTGGATGGATCAGTGCAGCGCTGTTTATGATACTAACCATTCAATACACAGACTGGTCCGCTGTCAATGTGTTTGCGAGAGAGAGAGAGAGAGTGTGCGAATATGTGCTGCACGCAACAACTCTGCAGTCAATTACAACTTTTCCCATCTTAAATTGTTAAAAACACGGAAATCAATATGTGGCGGTCAGCGCTGATAATGTGGTGGGCTGCCACTAATAAATGTATGGGAAACACAAACACTGTACCGCTTATCACTCAGATAAACATAGCTAGGCTATTTTAATACTGCCGTCTCCCTCATAGGAAACCTTGACATTTTTATTTTTAAAAATTGTGCTTGCTCCCTAGGTCAGATTGCACCCCACAGCTCAACAACCTGCTCATCACCTTAACTTTCACGGCATTTGTAGTCAATGCCATATTATCCAGTAAACACTAATGAACGAACAGAACAGAAGTTAACTTTGGGACAGCTCATCACCATGGCAACGCGTCTGATGAAAGCGTCTATAAGTCCCATAATACACTACAATAAAACGATTGTTTTTCTTGTTGGTATAATGTGTGGTTGATGCCTAGAAATGGTTTGTTTTTATAAACAAAGTATTGTGCAAAAGTCTCAGGCCACCATTTGACATTGTTGTAGCAATGGTATCATTTTTATTCTTACTGACACTTTATTCTCACTGATGTTTGCCTAAAGAAGCCAGATTTGTTTTAAGTTCATATCTCCTTTTTTTCTGTTTTTATCTTAATAATGATAGAAAAATATGGATGGTCATATAGCTGTTGGTGGCCTACTATTTTTGCACAGAACTGTGTGTGTGTGTGTGTGTGTGTGTGTGTGTGTGTGTGTATATATATATATATATATATATATATACACACACAAATCTAAATTTAGTATGTATATTCAATTTAAATGCGTTTTAGAATGTTTATTCTTTACATAAAACCAGATGTGTAAATGATCAGAAAACACTTTTACTTTATTTTTTAGCAAGAAGCTCAAGTACAGAAAGAAATCTCTCATCTCTTTCCTTTGTCTTCCGCTCTCTCTTTTCTTCTTTTTCACTTGCCTCCCGGCGCCATCGCTCTTCACTTTCCCTTGCTTCTCTTGCTTGCCTCTCCTCCCTCGCTTGTCTCTCTCGTTCTCTTCTGTCCTCCTTCTCCGCCATTTCTCTCCACAGCCTCTCCTCCCTCTCAGCAGCTTTCCGCTCTCTCTCCTCTTCTCTTTCCTCCATCTCCCGGATCAGGTCCTCAATATCCAAAGGCCTTTTCCGGGCTCTCGCCTCTGGCCTCACTGAGGATGAAGAGGCCACAGCAGCATCTGGCCCACATGAGGCAACGAGGGCAGGAGGAGTGAGTGAGGGTCTGCCCCCAATTGCCTCATCCATGGCGGAATACCATTTCCAGGATGCTGCTGTGGGCTCTCCATCCTCAGTGCTCATCCCTGTCTGTGGACATTTCAGGTCCTGCAAAAAGCACAAACACACAAGCATGATACAAAAGCAATCGTTTTAATATCACAATGTAATTTGATTTTATCAAAATTATCTTAATTTATATTTTTGTTTTAGGTTTTCCCATTTTTTTATTTTTTATTTTTTACAAATGCTGCCGTTACCCTGCCTTGCAGGTCCTGCTCCACCACAAAAGCTCTGCAGTAAATTCACAGAAATTAAGAATCAAAAAGTGTTTAGAAATTACAAGAATTAAATAAACTACATTAACATTAAAATAATTTTTATTTATTGCCGTTGTATACTCACTCAAAGCCTTTGATGGCAGCATTTCGCTTTCCAGTGAAGAGGACTTCATGAGCCACTCTCCACTGGATGAGCTGATGAGTATGCTCATCTGTCCCTGTAACATCCAGACAAGATTCACATTACCTCTGTTGTTTCTGCTCAATACTACCTTACATGTTGATGGATTTTCAGAAGTGTTAAGTATTGATACTTAAATTTATTAACACATATTATTAAGCTTTTTAACCAACAATAAAATATAGTATTTATATTTAGTTACTTTATGTACATTTATTTACATTACTTACATTCATGAATTGCAAACTACAAAATAGCGCACATACACATACTCAGATATAACGTTACTTCTATTTGATGTCCTCATCTTATCGAAGATTTTCCAGGCATATTTTAAATAGACATAATTTAGTAATCGTATTTAACAGATAGATATATGGTTTAAAATGAGTGTAACGTTAAATCTATGTTGGAGACGATCGTGTGCTCACTAAATCTCCCCAGTTAGATATCCATAATAAAACTAGTATATGCCTACTATTTCGCATTACACCTTCAAAAATTAAACAGTTCAGTATTTGAGCAAATGTGAATTAAAACAAGGAACCTTGTTTTTGGTTTGTAATACTCAAATTTGAAAACACCCGCGTCACGGTTCTCCGTCATGTTTGATAATGACGTTTCATAGACGTACTTCTTCTTCGTTCTTTTATTACGTATTTTCTCCCATGGCCTGCTGGGATAGAAAAGTGTTCATCTTCGTACTCTTCAAAATCTGGACAGAAGCAGTAAGCCATCCAGGAACTTCTCGTCTACTCTTTTATGAGTACTGAGGTTTCGGACTTAATACTCCTTTCAAATACTGTTTTCCCCAACTCCGTGAAGTTGTGAAGCACCCCATAAAACGAAATAATCTCCAAAACTATGCCAATGGTTTGTGCTGTATTTGTGCTGATTTGTGCCGTAAAAACGAACATTTGTGCTGGTTTGGAGTTTGAGATATTGAAGATTATTTTTTTGGTTGTGTTACGTCACTCTCCACCCCATATCGTTCAAATCGCTCCAAACCGGTGTCATTCGTTTGTGCTCTGTTTGTGCTGGTTTGTGCCGTTAAAACAAACATTGTATCCATTTTCCTTTCGCAGATATAGCCAATTTAATTCGGGAGCTGTGACGTCATTCTCCACCCCATTTCTTCTGAATCGCACACAAAATGTGTCCTTCGTTGGTGTCTTTTGTTTGTGCTCAATTTGTGCCGTTACGATGAACATTATGTATTTTTCCCCTCCTTAGAAATAAAACATTGGATTCGGGACAGTGACTTCACTCTCCACCCCACCTCGTCTAAATCGCCCAAAACGGTGCCTTTTGTTTGTGCTCGATTTGTGCTGTTTTGTGCCGTAGAAAGAACCATAATAAATTATACAATTCTTCAGACATCCCAAAATCTTTGGAGGAGTAGTGATGTGTGACGTCACGCAAGCAGGCCGCGCTCTCCATCTCGTCTACAAACCTGTCTGGTGCGTTTGTGCTCGCACAGGGCCGCGGCTGCTGTCATTGTTCCTTTCTTCCTCTTTAGATACGGAAATGTTTAAGTGCCAGTGACTTCGTCAAGCTCAAGATAAAAAAAAAAAAAACGGTATGTGATTGACTGACCCGAATCACTTAAAAATGCACGTTGTTTGTCAGCTTTTTTAAAACTTTGTAATAAAATCCTGTCACCGTAAACTGCCCTGTCAATCATCTTGTCACAGTTAAAATCCTCCATTCTATCTAATTTTATTTCCTACCGTTTCGGAGAGCACGTTCATCTGCCAGTTGTGGGTCTTTCATGCTCTCCTCGTGTGTTTTCAATTTGAATATAATGATGCATTTAAAACGTAATGGATAAACGTGTCTTTATAAAAGTTTACAATGCTGCTGCAAATGCAATATAATGTGGACAACATTGAATAAATTCATTTTCGTCAGGTTAGATACTCATAATTAATCACTCAAAGCTCTTTATCTAAACCTCTCTACACAACCGTGGGGACTCGCGCGTCCTCCGTATCGACTACGTGTCTGTAGTTTTTTTAAACACATTTTTTACTTGTGTTTGTAGTTCTAACCGAATCCTCGTCCAACGCGTAAGGCCGTGTAGGCTGTTCGTCGGAATTTTCCCATTCATTTAAGTCAAGTCAAGTCAAAGTTTATTTATATAGCACTTTTTCAAAAACAACAAGTGTTTACCAAAGTGCTGTACACATCTACATACTTGTACGACAAGGACCAAACCAACATGACCAAGATACAAGAAATAAAAGACAGTAATACAATAAAATAATAAGAAAATAAAACAAACTCTCACACAGCGTCAAATGCCAAACTGTAATAATAAGTTTTAAGATTAGATTTAAAAATAGTAATGGTTTGGGACTGCCTGATGTACAAGGGCAACCTATTCCACAACTTCGGTCCTGCCACTGAAAATGCTCTTTCACCCCTAGATTTTAGTTTCACACGTGGGACTACTAAAAGCAAATGGTCAGCGGACCTAAGCGCTCTAGACGGAGCATAATGCCTAATCAGTTCCGTCATGTACCTAGGAGCAAGGCCATGAAGTGATTTAAAAACAAACATCAAAATTTTGAAGTTAATTCTAAAAGAAACTGGTAACCAGTGAAGAGAGGAAAGAACAGGTGTAATATGTTCTCGCTTTTTTGTACCCGTCAGCAAGCGAGCTGCAGCATTCTGGACCCTCTGCAGTCTAGAGAGAGAGGCCTGACTAATGCCTATATAGAGGCCATTACAATAATCTAGACGCGATGAGATAAAAATATGGAGTTTTTGAAAGTCTCTGGAAGACAGAAATGATTTCACCTTTGCGAGTTGTCTCAATTGGAAAAAGCTCGATTTAACTACCAAGTTAATCTGTTTGTCCAGTTTAAAATCATAATCCATAGTAAAGCCTAGGTTTTTGACATAGGGCTTCACTAATGGATTCAACTCACGAAGATCAAAATTCTGCGATTCATAAGTACCTCCGGGGGTAAAAAACATAACCTCTGTTTTGTTTTCATTAAAACATAAGAAATTTTGTGCCATCCAGGCCTTAATTTCCTCAAGACACTGTAGTAAAGGCGCTAATGTACATGTGTCTTTTCTATTAAGAGGCAGGTAAATCTGGGTGTCATCAGCATAAATATGAAACGATATTCCAAATTTCCTAAAAATATGACCCAGTGGCAATAAATACAAGGCGAACAGCATAGGCCCCAAAATGGAGCCCTGAGGGACCCCAGACATGAAAGAAGCCGTTGAGGAGACAAATTCTCCAATGCGAACTGAAAAAGTTATTTCAGACAAATACGACTTGAACCATGCCAATGCAGTACCCTCGATGCCAACACATTCTTCCAGACGTGAGATTAAAATCCCATGGTCTAAGGTATCAAATGCAGCTGAAAGATCCAATAATACTAAAATCGCACAATTTCCTGAGTCGGTAGCAAGTAACAGATCGTTTGACACCCTCAGCAATGCAGTTTCTGTACTATGAAGAGACTTAAAACCAGACTGAAACACTTCATGGATACCATTCAAACTTAAAAATGCATTTAACTGTTCAAATACAACCTTTTCGAGTAATTTAGACAAGAATGAGAGTTTAGAGATCGGTCTAAAATTAGCAAGGAGTGATGGATCCAGACTAGATTTCTTAATAACTGGTTCCACCACTGCTTGCTTGAAAGATTTGGGTACAATTTCTGTGGCCAGACTACTGTTAATAATAGCAAGGACAGATGAGCTAATAGCTTCAAATGAATCCTTTAATAGTCGTGGAGGAACAATGTCTATGCAACATGTAGATAATTTCATTTTGACAAAAATCTCCCTCAATGAGGTAAGAGACACCGGCACAAACTGATTCAGGGCAGCTGAGCGCTCAATTCCAATAGGTTGGAAAGTCAAAGGAGATACTATATTCGATCTAAGTTCATCAATTTTATCAATGAAAAAGTTCAAAACTTGTTCCCACAGTTCAACAGATGGTTCTAAGCAAGCGGCTTGCGGAGTATTCAAAACACTATTGATGGTGCTAAACAGTACAGATAGTTTATGGGAGTTACTACTGATTATATTTGATAGGTATTTTGATTTCTCCAATCTCACACATTTTTGATATTTAGACAAATTGTAGCGTAGAATGTCAAGTGAGATTTGTAACTTATCCTTCTTCCTATTTAAAGGGACTCTGTGTAGATTTTTAGGTATTTTATTATCTGAAATCAATATTTTTATTCATAAATATGTCCTCAATGGTGTACAAATACCTCTGCAAAATATCTGACTTATCCTCGTAAATGAAGAATTTATTATCTTTATGTACATGGGACGGGTAGGTTCACGGAGGCTTCCATGTCCGTTCCGCTATCTTGAAAAACTATAATAGCAGAGAGGGTCAAAAAGTACCAGCAGCCAAACGCGTTTCCACAACGCGTTTTCGTTCGAGCCATCGTCACGTCACATTGAGAGGCGCATTCCCTGCAAGTTTAAACAGCTGCATTGCACTCCTATGATTGCTGATTGCTCTTTTGCTCTATTATTTGTAATGGCGGACCATATGCCGAGTCACAGGAGAATGCATCCTCCTCGCAAAAAAAGGCCAGACTTGAACGAAAAAGGAAACGTGACCGGAGATTGCAAAAAACAAGGCCATTCATTTTTCCGTCATAAAATTAATCGGATCGGGTTCGATTTTCTGCGTTTTTCGCATCTAGAGCCAGCATTTTAAGAGGTCTTTTGACAATTCAGGGCCGGGGGAGCTCGTCCTCAAATCATTGAACATATGCGCCGTGCTTTCAGTTTCGGTTTTCAATTCGATCAAGTAATGTTCTCTTCTCTATATTGGATTATGAAATTAATAAACCTCCCCTTTCAATCAGATTGAAATTTAGGATCGAATAAAGTGTGATTGAGCAGCCTATTATTTGGGCACAATACACAATAACAGCCTAGCTGTTCTGTCTGCCCAGCGCTTCCACCGGGCCGCGCGCGGGTGTGTGCGCGCGGGTGTGTGTGTGTTTGTGTGTGTGTGTCCATACCTGGGGTGTATTCCAGAAAGCAGGTTATGTGACTTACCCGGGTAAGTTTAGGAGTAAGTAAGCGGATAACCTCTGCTTTCGGTTCCAAAAGCGAGAGTAACTTTCGGGTTATGTAAGTAACCATAGCAACTGACTCTCTGAAGATAACCTGCTCCGGAGTAGGTTATGTTGCAGGGTTAGTTTGTTTCAGAGAGGTTTCAGAGCATGGCGTGCCCTTTTGACGAGGATCCTGTGGACGTAGAGGCACAGATTATACGGGGTTTTTTTCACCGTGAGAGGGTGATAAGACCACGTATCGATGTCTTTTCATATCCTGACGAATATTTGCATGAGTGCTATCGTTTTTCTAGGGAGTCGTTAATTTATTTAACAAACTTACTAAAACCACACATCGCAAACGTGACAAACCGCGGGTCAGCGATTAGCGCCGAACATATTCTTTGTATTGCTCTGCGCTTTTTTGGTACGGGGAGTTTTCTCTACAATGTGGGCGATGCAGAGCATGTGGGAAAGGCAACAGTGTGTAGGGCCGTTCGTACAGTATGCATGGCACTGAAACGGTTTCTACACACTTTTGTACAGTTCCCTGGCCATAAACCTGTGCGCGTTATTAAAGAAGAATTCCACAGGGTGGCAGGTACACTCTCAGAAAGTCTGTCATCTACTTCAATAAAATGACATTTCTTAATAGGTTTATTTTTTTCCTGGACATGCACGTAAAAGGTTACACAGACTTCTTAAACTCGTAATTAATCTTTATTTCAGGGTTCCCAAACGTGATTGGGTGCATTGATGGCACCCACATTCCTATTAAAGCTCCATCTATCAATGAGGGAGACTATGTTAATAGTAAGTCTGTGCATAGCATCAATGTGCAGGTAATAGCTATATTTTTTGTTACTTAATATTGGGGTTACCAATAATAAACTTATTGTTCTCCACAGGTAATATGTGATGCAACCCACCTCATCACTAATGTTGAGGCAAAATGGCCTGGTTCTGTACATGATGCCAGAATATTTAGAGAGTCATCTCTGTGCAACAAATTTGAGCAGGGTACGTTTTGTTAGACAAATGCTTGTAGTCTTTATTACATTTACAAAACACCTCAAACATTACAGGACACTTCTATGGTTACTTGCTGGGGGACAGAGGATACCCTTGCCTCCCCTATATGATGACACCCTACCCTGATCCTGAGCCTGGACCACAGACACGCTTCAACCGGTCTCACAGCCGAACACGGGCCAAGGTGGAGATGACAATAGGCATTCTGAAGGCGAGGTTTCAGTGTCTGCGTGGGCTCAGGGTCACTCCAAATAGGGCATGTGACATCACAGTCGCTTGTGTGGTACTTCACAACATTGCCACAATAAGAGGAGAGAGGCATCCCCCCTGTCCTGATGAAGAGGACCTAGAACAACACCCAATGAATCTAGCAGACCACAGAGATGGCAGAATGCTTAGAGACATGATTTGTCAAAATCACTTTATTTAATTTCTTTTATTTCTCCAGATCCTGAAATAAAGAGACATGACAGATTTGTATTAATTGCTTTATACACACACATGAAAAAAAAAAAAAAAAGATTCATGTTCACATATGATTCTCACCTTAAGGCGATGCTCCAGCAATTTGATTTCAAGTTTGGCCTTTTTAATGGCCAGCCTTTTCTCCTCTTGCTGAAGCTGTATAAGGTCCATGTCCATGTCACTTTTTTTAATTTGCCTTAATAGATGGACCTTATACAGCTCCTTTGCAGACAACTAGGAAGGCAAAGTAAATAAGATGGTTAAAAAAGAAAATCAGCCATAGTAACATTATGTGATAAGGACAACCAGGGACAAGTTCTTACACTGCTAAGATTAGATGTAGAGGTAGTTGGACCCTCATCTGCATTTACATCCCCAGCTACATTCTGTCACGGGACAAATTACACATTTTTCAGTCCATCTAAAAAGCTATGCATTGTCCAATATATGCATCATACCTCTGTGGGTCTCCCAGCACTTTCTAATTCAGTCACAGCAGATGTGGTCTCTTCATCATCATCCTAGAGTGGAAATATGCAAGGTTACTTTGCCTGGCAGACATAGTGAAAGATCTAAAAGCAACTGGTTCTTAAAATGCATCACTAACAATTGTGACAGACTGTGTGGTTTCAGGAGGATCCAATAATACAATGCGTCCATCAGCAACTGCAAGAAAAAAAAGACACTCAATGTGTAAATGACTAAAGTATGACAGACACTGAATAAAGGCATTAGGAACATGCAAGAATAAAAACAGATTACTGTATACATACAGCATATGCTGAAAAAGAGAATATGAAGAGTTCAGATGCAAAAGCCTCTAAATGCCATTTAAAATTTTCTTCTTTAATGATGATTTTTATCAAACTTGTATATTTAAGTTCAGTAATTTCACTTAAATAACAATTAATAGGTAATTATCATTGCAATTTAAGTGAAATCACTGAACTTAAATATACAAGCTTGATAAAAATGATCATTCTAGAAGAAAATTTCAAATGGCACTTAAAGGCTTTTCCATCTGAACTCTTCATATGTATCCATAATGCACAAGTGAAACAATGACTGCATTTGGGAAGCATTTAGCCTTCTTTCTAATGACAAGAGTTAAGGATTGTTTTGTCCAAACATATGATTAAATAATCACAAGTACTATGGTATACCTACATTGTACCAAGTCACTTGAGTTGTTGTGGGAGGAAGCAAATTCTGACGAAGTGCCCTCTGGAATACCATCGACCACAGGGCGACCTTTATTAAGAGAAAGAGCCAACTCCTCCGATGGAGTGAGAGGAGGTGGAGGTGGACCCCCGCCAGTTAGACGGGCCTCAGCCTTCTTTCTATTAGCTATATAGAAAGAATACTGTAAAAGTAACTTTAGACATTGATCTTAAAACAATTAAAATAAAATATTACCTTTTTGAAGAATATTTTTGTGTTTCATTTTGACTTGGCAAAGAGTTCTTTTGGCTCCAGAAGGATTACACCTTATAAAACAAGAGGCCTATATTTCATGACAATATACATTGTACTGTATTCTTAAGA
This sequence comes from Pimephales promelas, assembly GCF_988280905.1. Classification (NCBI taxonomy): domain Eukaryota; kingdom Metazoa; phylum Chordata; class Actinopteri; order Cypriniformes; family Leuciscidae; genus Pimephales; species Pimephales promelas. Next base: position 42,181,846 of record NC_142770.1, on the reverse strand, counting down.
AACTGATGTAAAGAAAAGTACATGCTTGTCAAGTAATGCCACATGCTAAAAAAGACAATTGTTCAACTTTGCAAATGAACAAAAGAAAGGCAAGCATATTAAAAAAGTAAAAAAATAAAAATAAAAACGTACGCATTTACTCTGTCAGTTATTTTTTGCCAAGCCAATTGTCTTTCCTTTGCGTATGCAGCTGTGTTGCTTTTTTTCATGATAATGGGCTTGTACTCCTCATAAGCCAACATTAAAACTTCTAATTCACCTTCAGAGAAGTACGCGGCACGTGACTTTTCACCCTTAGTTTCCATGGTGACTCCTGAATTCGGTGATCCATTGAAAATGCCTTTATATGTTCACCGGGCGCGCGCATTAACTCGAGGTTATTAGCAGTAGGTTGATTAAACTAACTCGACACAGGTGTTTTGGAACCGACATACCCAGAGTAAGCAGGTTTTGGGTTAATCAACCCAGAGTTTAGGGTTAATCTGATGGTTAATTAACCCAGCTTTCTGGAATACACCCCTGGTCCATACCAGACACACTGCCAGTCTCCGTTCAGAATCGATTGGTTCACGTTAATTGGTGGTCTTGATTTTAATATGTGGCTCCAGAATCGCTAGCAAAGCATCAAACTGTCCCACTGACATTCTGAGGTAAATTTTGAATCGCTCAGGATAAATTCGCAACTCCTTGATAAGGAACTCCTTCCTCTCGGCGCAATTTCAGGATTGGATGGACGTAATATTTTCTCTTTCTTCTCTTTTCAATATGAGAGGGGGCAAAAATCATCCTCACTGCTTGACGAATCCATTTGGTATTTTTGCGTTTTTTCCCGCAAAGGTTTAATAAATACGCAACGGACTCGGTGTGCAAGGTTTTTAGGCTGACGTACACGAAAATATGCATACGAAAATTTCGTACTCAGTGTGCAATGGCCTTAAATATCGGGATAGCGTTTTCAACCGTGGAAAGAGCTAATGCAGCAGAAAGATTTCAGAAGAGACGCTGAAGTTGCCTGCTTTCTCCTCGACAGGTTAGTCAATGTTACAGTCTTACTTAATTTTTTTGTCATTGCTTGGTTGTGTACTTTATTATATAGACAGTATAACATTTATAGGTAAAAAAGTTAAACAAGGTCTTTGATGAATAGCAGCTATTGACTACTTTACTCGCAGCTATTGTGAAGGAAGGTTTTAAAAGGAAGGTTTGTAAGTTAATTCTTTATAACCTATAAATTCAGTAAAAATATAGAGATAATGATTGTAAGAAAATATTGAAGAAAATATTGCTCTCTGTAAGATTTTCTATAGCTTTCTTTTTTTATATAAATGATCAATTAGCTAAAATTGTGATTTTGCTATGTGGATAAGATTGTACAGGGAATTAAAATTAATTTATACAGCTAGACACATACATTGTACACATAAGTTAACACATAAGTTGCTGTTTTTTTTAAGTTACAAACCTGTTCACCCGGAGAAAAACTCGATGAAGTGTTACTACAAGACATCCTGTCATAGCATTTTTGGTACATAACGGCAACCGTAGATGCAATACGCACTTGAAAAAGCGAGGCGCTGGAGAGCAAAATTTGTTTGAATGCAAAATACTATTTAACCACTAGATGGGGGTAATTCCTACACAGAGTCCCTTTAAGTTGCCATTGTCTGCGTAAGCAGTTTGAGGTTTGCGAGCGCCAAATGGACGACAGAAGCTGCTTATTTGGATGGTGAGTGGGACCCTATCCGAAATCGCATATTAAGTGGCCGGTATTAGCATAAATTACCATAGGCTCTGTGTGGACGCCTCTAGGGGTGCCGGTGCGCTACGGGGGGGTCCACCAAGTGCATATGGGGTCCCCTGACCGCCTATGCTTCACCATAGTCTTCCTCTGTCCCACGGAGTGCCTATTTTGACCCCTGACCGCCTATTTTCTTCTTCACTGCCACGAAGTGCCTATGGGGTTCCCTGACCGCCTAAACTTCACCATAGTCTTCCTCGTTGTCCACGAAGTGCCTATTTTGACTCCTAACCGCCTATCCTCTTCTTCATTGCCACGAAGTGCCTATGGGGTCCCCTGACCACCTAAACTTCACCAAAGTCTTCCTCAAGTGCCACGAAGTGCCTATTTTGACCCCTAACCGCCTATCCTCTTCTTCGGTGCCACGAAGTGCCTATGGGGTCCCCTGACCGCCTAAACTTCACCATAGTCTTCCTCAAGTGCCACGAAGTGCCTATTTTGACCCCTAACCGCCCATCCTCTTCTTCAGTGCCACGAAGTGCCTATGGGGTCCCCTGAACACCTACACTTCACCATAGTCTTCCTCAAGACCCCTAACCACCTATCCTCTTCCTCATCTCTACAAAATGCCCAAACTTCACCACGGTCTTCCTCATGGCCGCAGAGTGCATATTCTGACCCCCTAACCACCTGTTTTTTGGGTCTTTCGGGTGGACGATGTGACAGAAGGGTCCGGTTGGCCCCAAGCTGACGTGTGCGGCCCGTCACGGGCCCCTGGGACGGGTTCTAGAGTTCCGCGGCCCTCTGACCTTTTTTCGCGCTGATTGGCCACCAACTGCCTCATGCAATAAGTTGCACGTGGGACGTCAAAGAAACAGGGACCAAAAGGGGTCCAAAGGTCGCAGCAGCCCCAAATTCGGCACAGAGGTAGTCCGGGGGCCCCCGGTTCTAGATAGCGAGTTTGGTGGTTCTAGATCGGTTCTAAGCGTGTTTCAGCAACACGGTTTGAAGGTAACGCCCGATTGGCCTCAAACTAACACGCGCGCCTCGTCACGGGCCCCGGGGACGGGTTCTAGAGTTCTGCGGCCCTCTGACCTTTTTTCGCGCTAATTGGCCACCAACTGCCCCATGCAATAAGTTGCACGTGGGACATCAAACAAACAGGGGCCGAGAGAGGTCCGAAGGTCGCAGCGGCCCCAAATTCGGCACGGAGGTAGCCCGGGGGCCCCGGTTCTAGATCGCGAGTTTGGTGGTTCTAGATCGGTTCTAAGCGTGTGTTTCAGCGACACGGTTTGAAGGAAACGCCCGATCGGGCCCAAACTGACGCGCACGTCTCGTCGCGGGCTCCAGGGACGGGTTCTAGAGTTCCGTGTCCGAAACGTCTCGTTTTCCCGAAAAGAACACCCCCTTGACCTGGAAGCGCATACGAAGTTTGAACCGAATAAGTTGCACGTGGGAGGGCCGAAACGCAGGGGTCGAAAGGTCGCACCGCCTCCAAACCCGCCACCCTGGTAGTCGAGGGGCCCCGGGTTCTAGATCCCGGACCGCAGGGTTCTAGATCGGTCCCGAGCGCGTGTTTTTTCGGTGCAAAATTCTCCTCCCTTTGACTCACTCTGACTATATGCCTTTCTGTGTGTGAGGAGGGCGGCCATTGATCGGACCATGTGCTCGTTGAGGGGGGGAAAGAAAGGTCCGATCAGCCCCGAAATTGAAGTATGCGTACCGTCACGGGCCCCTGGGACGGGTTCTGGAGTTCCGCGACCCTACAACTTTTTTTCGCGCTAATTGGCCACCAACAGCCCCATGCAATAAGTTGCACATGGGACGTCAAACAAACAGTCGCCCAAAGGGGTCAAAAGGTCGCAGAACCTCGAAATTCGGCACAGACGACCGCCACGGGTCCCCGGATAGGGCCCCAGAGTTCCGTGGCTCTGGATGCTTCCTGAGCCCAGTAGGCCCTCTAATACTGACTGCTGAATTGACCCTGGCAGAAACATGCTCCCATAGAAGTCAATGGGACACAGAGAGGTGCATAAAAAATAGCCAAAAATAAACTCGGCGTGTCTCGACCTAGCCCGCTCGGCATGTCCTTTTAAAACCTTTTAAAGCACTGTCCACAGACAGTATACAGGGACCCTGTCTAATAAGTTACAGGTGGGATGCTGTTTCTGACTTTGACACTTTCAGCCGGTGAATCCTGGTCAGGATTTGGGCATTTCACCACATGTGTTGAAATCCCCAATTACTGACCAGGATTCACCGGCCGAAAATCTCAAAGTCGAAAACAGCATCCCACCTGTAACTTATTTGACGTGGCCCCTGTGGGCTGTCTGTGGACAGTGCTTTAAAAGGTCATATTTCCATCCATGAAATGATCATTTGTGGACAAAGCTACTGCACAGGACTCGGTGGACACAGCGCAACACACTGGTGTAAATTACGACCATTAATTGTGCATAATTTGCATAAAATCATGCTGTCCACAGACAGCCTACAGGGACCCTGTCTAATAAGTGACAGGTGGGATGCTGTTTCTAACTTTGACATTTTCAGCCGGTGAATCCTGGTCAGGAATTGGGCATTTCACCGTATGTGTTGAAATGCCCAATTCCTGACCAGGATTCACCGGCCGAAAATCTCAAAGTCGAAAACTGCATCCCACCTGTAACTTATTTGACAGGGTCCCTGTAAGCTGTCCGTGGACATGTCATTTTAAGGCTAGTTATGCATTATCATGAAATGCTAAGTACCCCAACATGTTGCATTGTCTGCCCTGTCCACTGTGCTGCAAGTTTTTAGTAATAAACCACTAACAATCATGAATTATGACCTAATAATGCATTGACCACAAACAGCCTAAAGCGGTCCCATCAAATAAGTTGCAGGTGGGATGCTGTCCCACCTGCAACTTATCTGATGTCCCTGAGGTCCCGTCAAATAAGTTGCGGGTGGGACTCTTTTGTGCCCACCTGTAACTTATTTGACAGCGTCCCTATAGGCTGTTTGGGGACACTGTCAGTAGACATAGGTGTTATAACAAACTAATTACACAGGGTTTGATTACACGAACAGATCAATTAACACTTTGACCAGTTTAAACCATTTTAATTAAGCGCCTAAATAAATTTGAATTATCTAAACAATACTTGGAAAAAAAGGACAGACAAGAAGTTAAAATTCCAAAAATTACAAAAACTACTTTATTTTGAACAAATATACAGGAAAAAAGTGAAATTTAAATGAAAATGGTGATGGGTAAAAAAAACAAAGGAACAACTCAAAGTCTTTAAAAAATCGAACACTTGAACTTTTTTTTTTTTTTTTTTTAACAAAAGTCTCTTGCGGAACAAACACTTTCTAAAAAAACACACTTTAACTCACTTGAACACTTGAACAGTTTAAAATTAGAAGAATAAAAATCTCTCGCGGAACAAACACTCACGAACACTCGGAAAAAACGCGACCATGAACACGAACTCGACGTCTAAAAAACGTCAACTCAGTTTCAACGTCTATTTGCGCTGCCTGCGCTTCTTAATGGCCTCCTTGACCTTCTTGGAGACCTCCTTTTGGCGTGTCAGGCCGACGAGGGTCGTGGAGGTGGGGGAAAAGATGGCCTTCTTGACTTTCAGCGGGGACACGTGCCTCTGAGTCGACGCCAAACATTTCAGGGGAGTCAGGAGCACCGTAGCTTTCCCTCTCCGCCGCGGGTACTTTTTTGGGGTGGTCGTCTCCTCCTCCTCGTCTTGGGATCCCACCGCCTCTGCGCCTGACTCGGCCTTCTCCTCCTCCTCATCCTGCTGCTCCTCGTGCTGCGCAAAGTAGGAAAAACACGCACACACACACACACAAAGACATGATAAGTCATCGGTTGTGATGTCGCAAGAGGGATGTTGTAACTCTGCAGTCAAAGGAAAAAGTCAACTCACCCCACTGGACTCGGGGCTGGACGTCCCAGACTCCTGGTACTCCGGGCTCTTGGTCGCCTCTGGAGTCGTGCTGCCCGAAGTCATCTCCTTGTCCGAGGACTCTGGAGCGCTCCTCTTCTTCTTGAGGGGCTCCTTCCCCTTCGCGGGCCACTTGTGTTTGATTGAAGTCGGCTGCTTTGACGGGGAGCCCCTCTCTTCGCCCTCCAGGGCAGTGTCGAAGAGCCTCCGGTGCTCCATGGCCTGCTGGGGGGTCAAGTTGGCAACGTAAAATTTGTCCGCCGTCCTGGTGTCGTTGCACATGAACTTGGACAGCTTGACCCGGTCGTCGTTGGTGTGGGTGAATTTTATCTGGGAGGACAGAGACAGAGAAGAGTAAAAACCAATGCCGCCACCGGCGGAGGACCTCCGAAATGCATGCCAGAAGCGGCGACGGATGCTTACGTGGCTGGCGATGGACGTGCGGACGTCAGTGAAGGTGGGGCACCCGGGAAGGCCCATGGACTTCCAGGCCTCTTGGAAGTAGGAATTGAGATTTTTGCATGGGTTTGGGGTCGAAGTGAAAAACAGGAACTTGGCGGAGGGTCCGCCGGGCAGCTGATCTTTGACTCGGAAGAGTCGATTGACCCAACTGAACTCCTCCTCCGTCAAAACGATCTGGGCCGACCCGAAAGCCATGTTCGTCTTGTGGTTGGCGACCTGTGGACACACGAGGGGAAGAAATAAACATAAACAGATAAATCAATCAATAAACAAATCAATTAAAAAAAAAATCCACACAAAAACACATCGGGCAAAGAAGAGTCGGACGCTCACGTTTATCAGGTACGCCTTCTCCGAGGTCGATTTGCGGGCCCCCAGAACCTCCTGCATAGTTATGTTTTGGAGAACCCCCCCTCTGTGGCCGTACACGCAGGCGAGCAGCGCCGCAAAGTACTCGTAAAACCTCCACAGGGTCTTCTGGGTGGGCTCGTTCTCCAGGAGGGCTAAAGACGAGAGAATGGCAAAAAGTTCAAAGGTCCGTCGGCCGGCGGGTGAGAGCGCGGGGAGGAGACGAAAGACCACTCACTCAAAAGGTCCGGGATGGCCTTGGCGGCGAGTTCCCTGCACTTGCGGAGGGTGGGCTTTCGGATGATGTTGACCTCCTTGACCTGCGTCTGGTGGACGGCCACACCCCTCTTCAGAGACTTGCGGAGCGCCCCCATCTCCCTGCGGAGGCTGACCAGGGCTTTTTTGGTCAAGCGGCAGGACTGCGGAGGGGTCTCCGACAGGAAAAAGTCGAAGTGAAAAACAGGAACTTAGCGGAGGGTCCGCCGGGCAGCTGATCTTTGACTCGGAGGAGTCGATTGACCCAACTGAACTCCTCCGTCAAAACGATCTGGGCCGACCCGAAAGCCATGTTCGTCTTGTGGTTGGCGACCTGTGGACACACGAGGGGAAGAAATAAAAATAAACAGATAAATCAATCAATAAACAAATCAATAAAAAAAAAATCCACACAAAAACACATCGGGCAAAGAAGAGTCGGACGCTCACGTTTATCAGGTACGCCTTCTCCGAGGTCGATTTGCGGGCCCCCAGAACCTCCTGCATAGTTATGTTTTGGATAGGGATGTCCCGATACCACTTTTTCACTTCCGATACCGATACCGATGCCGCACCTTTGGCTTTTGCCGATACCGATATTAGTCCGATATTTTTTTTTAAGGTTTAACAGTATTTTCAACTGTAAAATGTATACAGTGTTTACCATTTTGAGGCCGATAAGATTAAGCCAAGCATTCCAGGTGTCACACATTAGCTTTTGTCTTTATGCGCTTCCTGGCCATTAAGTTCAAGATTCAGCTTTGCTTTTGTAATGGTAAAAGTGTGACCACGCTGGTCAGACTGATTAGATTAGCGTCTCTGGTAATCTGCTGAATCATTTACATTTGCTTTGTTTCAAGAGACTCCTCCTCAATTTAACTCCTCCAGATTAGCATGTCAAGGCACATAAAACTGCTATGCTGATGAACTGAGATGCCTGTTGAATCATTTACATTGCTTTGTTTCAGTTCCCTCCCCCCCTCAATGTAAACTCCTCCCCTCTAAATGTATAAATTGTAAGGGAATGTTTTCCCTTAGTTAGACTTACTTTGAGATGACTACAGTGACGCAATAAAGAACTTCTGCGTGAAAGATACCTCAAGAGTCTCCTGGTCTGTTGCGTGGAAGAAGAAAAACTTCACTACATGATCTTTTGTGTTTATAAAGTATACAGTTGTTTTTTTTAAGAAAAGGACCAATAGTTTCTCTAGATAAGACCCTTATTCCTCATCTGGTATCATTTACAGCCCTTTGAAGCAGCACTGAAACTATAATTTTGACCTTCAGCCGTTTGGGTCCCATTGAAATCCACTATAAGGAGGAAAATCCTAGAATGTGTTCATCAAAAACCTTAATTTCTTTTCGACTGAAGAAAGAAAGACCTGAATATCTTGGATGACATGGGGGTGAGTAAAATATCAGGAAAATTTCATTCAGAAGCGATTTAATCCTTTAAGGCGAGACACTACAGGTGAATAGGGTAAAATTTTAAACTAGCAGATATCACCATGAAACTTTCCTAGTTGATTACCTACATTAAGATGAGAAAAAAATGTATTACAAGTTTTCTGTAATTTAATGTTTAAATATGCAAATGAGGCATTATCTGATTAAATATGCACTAATTTGCATATCTTTAAAACAACGAAATATGACTATTGGATAAAGCCAGGTTCAAATTTTTTTCTTCATTGTGTTCATATAATAGATGGGAAAAAATTACAGAAGGATTTATGGATATCTACTTTTGATATCCTGTAAATCAGAATATACCATCAATAGTCTTAAAAAAATGATTTTTCGCCATGTTTTTTGGGATAAAATGTTACATAAATCAGGCTAGGAATAATATATTTACAAATCCCTCTGTAAATGTCTTCATAATATAACTAGGTACAAGACTGGAAAGTTTGGTGTATATAGGTGCTACTGAAGTGGAGATTTCAGACTTTGAGTATGAGAAAAAAGTCATTTTGAGAAAACGGGCTTTAAAAATGTATATTCTAAAATTCCACACATTTCTACATGAAAACATTGCTAACAAGCAAAATAACTGGCCAAGTTATTGTTTATAACAATTTACATGAAAAATGACAACTGAATAAAACAACATTGCCAAATAAGACCTTCAACTACACTGTAAAAAATACGTGCCAAATAAATACCGTAAAAATAAAGTAAAATATCCTAATTTAAATTAAGTTGTTTTACAGAAAAACACTGTTATTTTACAGCTATTATCTGGATTATTACGATCAAACACTCTAACTGTAAAAACAATGCATTATTATGATCAAATACCTTCATAGTAAAAAACAGTCAATGACTGTCAGCAATGGCTGCCATTCAAAAAACATAAAATGAATGTAAAATAGCCTAATTTAAATAAGTGCAAAAGTAAACACAGTTATTTCACATATTTCCTAATTGTTTTATGAAGAAACATATAGGTGATGTATGATTTACTGTCACTATACATCACTGCATCAGCAACTACACAGTTACTGTCAGTTAAATAAAGGAACATGCATTAGTTTTATTCTGCTCATCTTGAACTGAAGCACAAGCTCTACTCTTCAACACAATGGTGACCCACAAAACACACCATACAGAAACAATCCAGACTTTATTTATTGCATACTAACATTCTTACTGAAACAGATGTTTAGAAGTTGATTTTTTATGTGAAATAATAAATGTTGATGTCACCATGATGGAGATCAGTGTTTGCTTTAGTGGGGCTCTTGACCCTTTGCTTTTAACATTACTATTTCTCTGGCTGCTTTAACTGAGTGTCATAATTGATACATATTTGTTATGGTAGGAGTCCAAGAGAATCTCAGTTCAAAAGATCTGATCACTTATTAATGGTAATGGTTTTCAAGTAATTGAATGCTTAGTGATATCACCTGATTTTTAATGCACTATGCCTCAGCTTGTCAGCTAGCTACGGCTCTTCGTCACAGCAAAATCTCAGTCAGTGTTAATTTAACACTCCTGGGATACAGGAGTACACACTCAAGAGTGTTAAAGTTAATGAGATAATTAAGTGATTAATTGAGTGATGATTGAGCATCATTGAAGACACCTAAAGCAGAATCACAAGGAGAAAATCTAAAATTGTAAGCCACCGTTATGGAGATGAGTGTTTGCTTTAGTTGGGCTCTTGACCCTTATTTTATAAACTTTATATTTTAATTGGCTGTTGGATCTGAGTAATACCTGCCAGATGAACAAAGAAAAAAATATTATCTAATAATTTTTGTTATATTATGACAATCATTATTTGAACTTAATGTTTGTGACTTATGTTGTTGGTTACATTATAACTGTGATTCTGTATAAATACCCAGAGTTTGAGATATAATATAATGGATTTATTAAAAGTTGTACAAAAAAAGAAAGTCTTTCTTTTATGCACACACAGATATCAAGATTCAGTCAATGCTTCTCATCAATGGTGGCGAGCAGAATATTCAATTAGGAAAAGTAAATTACATAGACAATTCAGATCATAATTTATTCATACCGCAATGCATGAGCCATTAATGAGTTGTGATTGGTGGCAGCAATGATTATTATTGTCACCACGGTTGAGATACACAGGCTGATTATTGATGTCTGCGTTTCTAAATAAAGATAAAGGGATTTGATCAGAACAATTTTTATTACATGTTTTGAATTATAAGAAAAATACAGATTATCATATGCTGCAGAACCACTAAACTGTGGCTAACAAGTTAAACTGAATCATCTGAATAGGTTTCATTTAGATCAAACAAAATTTAAAGTGAAAGTATAAGTGTCGAGAGCCCAACTAAAGCAAACACTGATCGCCATAACGGTGGCTTACAATTTGAGATTTTCCCCTTCAGTGATTCTGCTTGTTATCACCAGGTGTCTTCAATGCTCAATCATCACTAAATTAACCACTTAATTAATATTGTTTCAATATAACAAGGTTCATGGGGAAAAATACGAAAATCCTAGATTTAATCTAAAACTTAAGTACACCTATGTAATCACAACAGATACACTCGGATATTTCAGTGAATCAGGTCACCACATGATGACTATAACATCACCAATAACTGACCAACATCAGCTGATATTTTCTCCCGCTTTCAATGCTATAACAAATGTATGTTGAAAAACATAATTAAAACAGCCAGGGTAAAACTAATAGCATATAATAAAGGTCAAGAGCTCAACTAAAGCAAACACTGATCTCAATCATGGTGATGTCAAGTTTTTATTTAAATTAACATATTTTTACTGTAATTTTATGGTTTTTGTTTGGCACCCTGTGCTGCCAGTCAATTGACCCTTTTTTAACGATTTTTTTACAATGACGGTATTTGATCATAATAATGCAGGAAATATCTGTAAATAATAGTGTTTTTCAGTTTATTTAATTTATGACGTTTTACTTTAATGTTACAGTTTTTTGAGCTACAGTCATGTAATCATTTAACTGTTTTGTTACCATTTAATTACAGATTCTATTTGTACTTTTACATAAATGTTTATGTAATTTAAGAAAACAGAAAAATACTGTATGAAAAATACAATCAATTTCTGTAAAAAAAAGTGAATGACTGGAATTTTTTCTTTAATGTCACAATACCTAAAATATCAGCTACATTTTTATTTTCCAGATATTATTTGTAATTTTGCAGTGTTTTGAGTACAATTTAAAATGAAAGAAAATGGTCGTCAAGAATCACAGTTATTTTCTGTGAAATTAGGATTTTTTTTTACAGTGTAACCACTGAGAACCACAGATAAAATGGCTAAAATGGCGGCGCGTGTAAATCGCGAGGCTCAGCGTCTCTCCAGCTTTGGCAAACTGTGTATTATATATCTAGTTATTTTTAGCTCAGTTGTTCGTAACTACTCGGCATTAATTTCATATAGCCGTCATACACTCTTGGACATTAAGCTTCGCTGTACAAACATCGCAGTGGATAAAGAAACACATCTCCAGCTGTTACCCGTAGAGCTACTCCGGACCCTGGACTCGAGTGAGTCAGCTGGACCGGCAGGAAGTGCACGTCGTCGGCGTTGTGAGCGTAAACAACGAAGGGGTAAGCGGAGTGGCCTGCGGGCTAGGCTAAAGTGCAACCCACATCGCCAAAGTCTACCTAGCATCTTTCTTGCGAACGTACGGTATTTGGCAAATAAAGTAGACGAACTACGGCTCCAGATCACTCAGAAAAAGTTTATGGACTGCAATGTTATGGTTTTCACGGAAACTTGGCTCAATAACACCATCCCAGCCAGCGTGATTGAGCTACAAGGATGTAACATCTACAGAGCCGACAGAACAGTCGCAGACTCCGGTAAAAGCAAAGGTGGGGGTGTTTGCATTTATGTAAACAGAGCGTGGTGCACCGACGCTGTTATTACTGAATCCCACTGTTCGGCTGATATTGAATACATGTTCATCAAGTGTAGACCGTTCTACCTGCCCCGTGAGTTTTCATCTATCATAATCGCTGCTGTTTACGTACCCCCGGATGCCACTGCTAAACTGGCAATGAAAGATCTCTGTTCCGCTGTTAATAAGCTGCAGACAGGGCATCCAGATGGTGCTTTTATCATTGCTGGTGATTTTAACCATGCCAATCTGAGGTCAGTACTGCCCAAATTTTATCAAAATATCTCATGCCCTACAAGAGGTGGTAACACTCTTGATAATGTTTATACAAACATCTCTGATGCTTACAAAGTTATCCCCCAGCCCCATGTTGGACAATCTGATCACTTATCTCTGCTCTTACTGCCCAAATACATTTCCATTATTAAACGTGAAAAACCTACTGTGAAGACTGTAAAAGTGTGGCTAGAGGATGCCGACTCTTTATTACAGCAAGAATTTCAGAATACAGACTGGACTATATTTGCTCGTCAAGCTACTTTGGTCTCTCATACAGACATTAATATCTACACAAGTTCCGTTTTGCACTACATCAACAGTTGCGTTGACAAAGTATCCACCCAAAAAACTATTAAAGTATTTCCAAATCAGAAACCCTGGATGAACAAGGAAGTTCGACTCCTGTTAAAAGCACGTGATGCTGCCTTTAAATCTGGCGACAGGGATGCCTACAGTTTATCCAGAACTAATCTGAGAAGGGGTATCAAAGCTGCTAAACATAATCACAAACTCCAGACCGAGGATAAGTTTAAAAACAACGATCCTCGTCGTATGTGGAGAGGCATTCATGCTATAACGGATTATAAACCATCTAACAGCAATTATCCAACCAGCAAGCCTACTCTCCTTGACGACCTGAATGTCTTTTATGCTCGCTTTGATTTGGAAAATACAGAATCTCCTACCAAAGTTGAGCTCCCACCTGATCATCTGCCACTCACACTTACCGCCGATGAGGTGTGCTCTGCCCTGAGCAGGGTGAATGCACACAAAGTGTCTGGCCCTGATGGCATTCCAGGCCGAGTGCTTAGGGCATGCGCTGAACAGCTGGCAGATGTCTTTACCAATATTATAATATTGGTAATATTTTGAGAGGCTGGTTCTCTTCCATCTGAAAAAGTGCCTGCCCCTAACACTTGACCCATTTCAGTTTGCCTATAAATCTAACAGGTCAACTGAAGATGCCATTGCCTCAGCCCTCCACACTTCTTTGAATCACCTGGATAAAAGCAATACATATGTAAGAATGTTATTTATTGATTTTAGCTCTGCTTTTAATACTGTGATCCCGTCCAAGCTAATCTCTAAGCTCACTGAACTTAGCATCAGCCCTTCTCTCTGCAACTGGTTCCTGGACTTCCTCACTAACAGACCACAGTCTGTTAGGATCGACAACCATCACTCCTCTACCCTCACCTTGAACACCGGTGTGCCACAGGGCTGTGTTCTGAGCCCAATCCTCTACTCTCTCTTTACCTACAACTGCCAACCTGTGCATGTCTCAAACTCTATAATTAAGTTTGCAGATGATATCACCGTGGTAGGCTTGGTCAGCGATAATACTGAAGATGCCTACAGGGAAGAGGTTCAACACCTGGTAGAGTGGTGTGCATCCAACAATCTCATACTCAATACCCAGAAAACCAAGGAGCTGATTGTGGACTATCGGCAGTCTAAGAAAGACTACACACATACTCCCATTTATATTAATGGGTCTCAAGTGGATCGAGTGACCAGTTTTAAATTTTTGGGTGTTCATATTTCTGAGGATCTTACCTGGACCATTAACACTTCTAGTCTCATCAAAAAGGCACAACAGCGCCTCTACTTTCTCAGGAAATTAAAGAAAGCCCATCTGTCCCCTCTCATATTGAAGAACTTCTATCTATGTGTAATTCAAAGCATCCTAACAAACTGCATCACAGTGTGGTATGGCAACTGCACTGTTTCAGACCGGAAAGCCCTCCAACGTGTGGTCAAAACGGCCCAAAACATCATTGGTGCTAAATTGCCCTCAATACAAGACATTTACTCTAAGCGATGCTTACGTAGGGCAAGATGCATTATTAAAGACACTTCTCATCCCATCAATGGACTATTTACTCTTCTCCCATCTGGGAGACGATATAGGAGCCTTCGCTGTCATACGAGCAGATTTAGGAACAGTTTCTGCCCATCTGCGGTCAGGATGTTAAACACTACCTCTACTTTCTGAGACATTGCACTGAGCCCTGCAACTGCACTATTTATTTATATTTATATATTGTAATTATAACTTTTTATGTTTCTTTTAAATTATTACTACTGTTTGCACTTCTGGTTAGATGCTAACTATGTTTCGTTGGCTTTGTACTTTGTATTTTGTCAATGACAATAAACTGAATCTGATCTGATACAGACACAAACTTATCAGAACTGCAACTCTCTTTTATGTCCATCGGAACACAAAGTTCACCCATGAGGGTTGAAAGCCTAGCTCTCCATGCCTGCACCATATGTAGGCCCCTCCCCCCTCTCTTGCTGATGCCTTTTCAGCTTTTTAGCTGTGCTCAGAGTCTTTCTGCAACGTTTTGCACGCTCAGACTGGATGGATTCGGCTTTTGTGATCCTCAGCATGTCGGTTTCCCTGATGGTGCTGACGGTAACGACAGTGCTTTCCAGCCAAAGCTTATCCATAATGGCAAGCATGGTAGAGGCCCCCTCATTAAAAGTTGAAATGGCCATACTTGCTGCTGCCTCAACCCTACTCTTACCCACTAGGGCTGTCGCGGTTAAGAAATTTTAAAAATATGCCGCCGTTTTTTTTTTTTTTTTTTTTTTTTACAAAACATAATTTATCCTGATTTTAGGCTACTGCATGCAAAACTCTATTGTTGTTGTTTAGTATCATATATAATGTTGCTTTAACTGACAGAGAGACACGTCTTAGAACATTTTTGTTTATTGTTAAATGCCAAACAGCAACAAGAACATGCATTTTCCAATTTAAAAAAAATAAAGAAATCAAAGTGTTCTAAAGTATCACATGAAAACAATAAGAAAATGCCTTTTTCTAATTTAAAAAAACGAAAGAATTCTTAAAGTAGCTATCACATGAAAACAATGTGCCAAAGTAAAAATACAGAGATTAAACTTCGTTAACGAATGATATTTAGACCTGGGTTATGTCCTTGTTTCGCGCTAGGAAAACCAACATATTAACCTTATGAGGTTTCAGGGAGGATCGCATGGGAGTAACAATATTCCCCGCGGCACTGAAAACTCTTTCTGACGGAGTGCTTGTTGCACAAATACACATGTATTTGCGCGCGACTTTTGACAGCAGCGGATATCTAGACTGATTATCGCGCCACCAGGACAGTGGGTTTGCGTTGGAGTCGATGCACTCCTCATTTAGATCATTTAGATACTCCTCACTCCTCCTTCATCGCGCTCTCTTGGGTATGGGCGCTGACGCGGAGGTTGTCCGTGACTTCAGCAGGTCTCCAAGAGTCTTTTTCTTTGCTACAGGTGGCACCATCGCTTGCCCTTCGTCTCCAACCTCTGGCGCAGGCGCACGGACAGCGGTCTCTTCGTCCGCCACTCCCACCATCTCTTCGAAGAGTGCGGATTTTGTCTCCGTGTCATTAATATGATCACCTCTATATCGAGGATCTAAACAACACGCCTTTGCCAAAAGATTTTGTAAGGCAGCTGGTTCATACTTCCCATGTAGAACACTACACATTTTGTTCTTTATGTCCGATGTTAAGGTGGTATCCTCGGAGGATGGTTTAAGCATTTCTTCTGTCAGGAGTTTCAGGACGGGCTTGACTGAAGACACTGTAACGTAACTTTAGCCAGACAGCAGATCCGTAAACTCAGCTGCGGGTTTTAGTGCTGCGTTCACGGACTCAAGGACAGCGATGTCCTGCCAGCTTGGATTTAGATGTTGATGTCTCCGGTCATCCAGAACTCTTCTGATAGCCGGGATTTGCTCTAAAACTCTTTCCACCATTTTCTGTTTGGTGCCCCATCTCGTAGCGCAGTCCTGAACAGAATGTTGGCCGTTAAATCATTGAAATTAGACAAGGACATCGTCTAACTAGCATTACAAAAATAAATTAGACTAGGCTACATTTAAATGTAAACTATTCATTCGTTTCAATAGGCTATTTTTACTAAACAAAAAATAGCCTACATTTAAAATATCCCCACTGCAAAATAACGCATGTTAATTTTAATATAAAATGTCTATGCACATTCATATGGATGTAAACTGAAAGTTAACCTAATGTTTTTTTTCTTCAATATATCTTACCTTTTAAAATAATTTTCGTTTCAAAATATTTCTTTTAAACGAAAAATACATTAAATCCAGAAACTTGTTTAATTTTTATAATAAAATTGTATTTATTGGCTAATAACATGACCAATAAGTTAGCAAATAGTTTAAAGAATAACTTACCAGTATGAGGCCATGCTGAGGAATTTGAAGTTCAGCTTGTGCTTTCGCTAGGTCTCTTCTCTTTAACCAGCTTTGAGAAAATGTACTAACCAGTGTGTGACACAGGCCCATTGCTCGGGCTGTGCGGTCTTTGACGCTTGCCATTGCGTTTGTAACTGCCAAATGTAAATTGTGCCCAAAGCAGTTCAGCCAAGGCCAGTTCAACTTTTTGACTGCTGCAACAATGTTGGCCCCATTGTCTGTAGTGATACAGGCCAGCTTTTTCTCATCCAGGGACCATTCTTCAAATGTGTGCCGGAGAGCATCTGAAATATTGTCGGACGTGTGGTTTTCGGGCATGAACACTGTTTCGAGGCAACGTGATTTCAGAACCCATTCTGTGCTGAGATAATTAACCTGTTCGTGGTCCGACGTGCCGTATACGGCCCACAGGGTGGTTTATAGGTTTAACTTTGTGAAAGACAAAACAAAACAAACACAAAAGTAAACATAATACATATCTTTGGAAAACTGAGAAACTCGTGATTCGAACGACGTAAACTATTTTAAGATACAATCAACACAGCGGGCACAATCTGTCTCTTTGTCAGACCTCCAACAGCCAAAACAAACCAACACAAACTGGAAGAAACTCACCAATTAGCCATCTGTTAGTCCACATTCCAACAAAATGGTTTGGTTTCACTGTAAAGCGTCCATACAATCCAATTTGAAGAAGTTTTTAGTCCAAAACAATTGTATATATGAATAAACATCCATGGAATGTAAATAGTAGCATTTCGCGTTAGCCGACAGCGCTATCACAACTTCGACGCACTAACACTATTGATCCGTCTAACTTCAGTTGAAACGTAAACATTGGAGAAAAAAGAATGTCAAAATGGCCGCTGACCCATGAACTATTGATTGACAGGTCATTTTAGCCAATCGGCGAGTGTTAGGGGTGTCTTCTAAACTCCAACAGCCAACGAGCGTGCCTGGTGAAGATCGGTACCTACCTCTCTTTGAGTGACAGTTTATCTATCCAGTTGCAATAGAGAATGAAATGACGCTATTTTCTGATAGCCAATGAATTTCTGAAAAGACTGAAATGCGTGTGCGTAAACACAACATTGAACGCGTTGGTGAGTGAAAGGAGGTAACAGATGTGAAATGACAAAGATAATTAGAAAGACACACTTATTACTCGAAGAAGTGATTGAACAGTGTATTCTCCGTGACCGTGGTGAGTGGGAGGACATTTGTGAGCAAGAGAGCAATCGATGTTTCATCCATTGTGTGGTTAGCAGAGGACAATTTTGGATGGAGACGGCACTCACGTCACGAAAAGTATGTTTTATTATATTGCCCAACATATTTGACTGTATATACTGAGACATGTGTTTGTTTTAGGTGTACTAAAACAAACACATGCCTCAGTTGAGGTGTCAGCTTTTTCCGTGTGTGTGTTTGTGTGTGTGTGTGTGTTCAACATAGCATTACCTGCTATCTAGGTTCTCTGGTGTGCGCTCGTAACGTTACAGCACTATTTATGTGGCCTTTTTGTGAGTTGAAATTGCTAAACACACAAAACATACATTTTGCATTCAGCCGTTGGACTTTTTTCCTCTTTAAGGTTGAAATAATTCCACACCGCTGACATGGCCATTCTGTAAAATACCGTAGCTAACTCTCATACTCATGCGACTATAATTGGCTACTACTCTCATCACGTGACAGGCTGCGCCGCTAAACTGGATATCGCTCATATTTTTTTCTCCCCTCCGATCTCCGATCTAGCGTTCTGGGCCGGTATCGGCGCGATGCCGTGGATCGGATCGGGACATCCCTAGTTTTGGAGAACCCCCCCTCTGTGGCCGTACACGCAGGCGAGCAGCACCGCAAAGTGCTCGTAGAACCTCCACAGGGTCTTCTGGGTGGGCTCGTTCTCCAGGAGGGCTAAAGACGAGAGAAAAGCACAAAGTTCAAAGGTCCGTCGGCCGGCGGGTGAGAGCGCGGGGAGAAGACGAAAGACCACTCACTCAAAAGGTCCGGGATGGCCTTGGCGGCGAGTTCCCTGCACTTGCGGAGGGTGGGCTTTCGGATGATGTTGACCTCCTTGACCTGCGTCTGGAGGGTCCGCCGGGCAGCTGATCTTTGACTCGGAGGAGTCGATTGACCCAACTGAACTCCTCCTCCGTCAAAACGATCTGGGCCGACCCGAAAGCCATGTTCGTCTTGTGGTTGGCGACCTGTGGACACACGAGGGGAAGAAATAAACATAAACAGATAAATCAATCAATAAACAAATAAATTTAAAAAAAAATCCACACAAAAATACATCGGGCAAAGAAGAGTCGGACGCTCACGTTTATCAGGTACGCCTTCTCCGAGGTCGATTTGCGGGCCCCCAGAACCTCCTGCATAGTTATGTTTTGGAGAACTCCCCCTCTGTGGCCGTACACGCAGGCGAGCAGCGCCGCAAAGTGCTCGTAGAACCTCCACAGGGTCTTCTGGGTGGGCTCGTTCTCCAGGAGGGCTAAAGACGAGAGAAAAGCACAAAGTTCAAAGGTTCGTCGGCCGGCGGGTGAGAGCGCGGGGAGAAGACGAAAGACCACTCACTCAAAAGGTCCGGGATGGCCTTGGCGGCGAGTTCCCTGCACTTGCGGAGGGTGGGCTTTCGGATGATGTTGACCTCCTTGACCTGCGTCTGGTGGACGGCCACGCCCCTCTTCAGAGACTTGCGGAGCGCCCCCCTCTCCCTGCGGAGGCCGACCAGGGCTGTTTTGGTCAAGCGGCAGGACTGCGGAGGGGTCTCCGACATGTTTCAAACGCATGAAACATCCCACGTTCAGGACGTAGTGCTGTATGGTGGTCACGGTCATCTTCGCCCGCCAGAGGGAGCTGACCCAGCTGCGAACAGAGACAAAAACCGTCAGAGAGGCGGCCTCCTCCATGAACCGCTGCTGCTCCAGGTCGAGGGTGGACACCATCGGAGAAGCGGGGTTGGAGGCCCTCTGGGCAGTCAGCTTTTCAAGGCACACCCTCCTCTTACAGTAGCGGAGCGCTTCGTCCTGCATCCCCGCCGTGACCTCAGAGTGGGTGCGGATGTGGCGGTCGAGTCTGTTGGAGAATTTCCCGCACGCAGGAAGCGGGCAGAGGCCTGCACGGGCGTTCACTCGCCCCGACTCCATGGCAAGGAGCAGCTTCCTCTCCTCTGGGTTCTTGACGCCGTGGGTGACCACCAGGTGCTGCCCGAGCCGGGCGTACGACTGCAAACATAGTGGGCAGGTCTCCGCTGGCATTTTTGCAGGTGTAACCGTACGCTTACCCGAAAATGGGGTGCAAAATCAAGTAATTTGCTGCACACTTACCTGTAAATGGGGTCCAAAATCGAGAGTAATTTAATGCACACTTACCTGTAAATGGGGTCCAACATCAAGTAATTTAATGCACACTTACCTGTAAATGGAGTTCAATTTAAAGTAATTTAATTTACACTTACCTAAAAATGGAGTGCAATTTAAAGTAATTTAATGTACACTTACCTAAAAATGGAGTTCGATTTAAAGTCATTTAATGTACACTTACCTAAAAATGGAGTGCAATTTAAAGGAATTTAATGTACACTTACCTAAAAATGGAGTGCAATTTAAAGTAATTTAATGTACACTTACCTAAAAATGGAGTGCAATTTAAAGTAATTTAATGTACACTTACCTAAAAATGGAGTGCAATTTAAAGTAATTTAATGGACACTTGCCTGTAAATGGAGTGGATCATCTTAGCCACAACTTAATAGGCTTTCCACAGTCAGGCTGGAACCATTGTTACAGGTATTTTATTTTATTTTTTAATAAAAATAAAAATATAATAAAACATTTATACATCTTTTACCTGTTATAACCTGTTGTGAAACCCATGACCTGTAATTATGACCTATTAATGCATTGACCACGGACAGCCTAAAGAGGTCCAGTCAAATAAGTTATAGATGGGCCCTTTAAGTGCCCACCTGTGTGAACTAACTTTGTTGGCATTTTTTTTTTAAAGATGCTGCTGACCTGCCCCCTCTGCCCGGCCCAGGTTCGTCACCTGCGGCATCACCTCCGGTCGCAGCATGGTATCGTAAATGGGGAGGATTTCATACATGAAGTGGTCATTTGTGGTCAAACCTACTGCACAGGACTCGGTGGACACAGCGCAACACACTGGTGTAAATTACGACCATTAATTGTGCATAATTTGCATAAAATCATGCTGTCCACAGACAGCCTACAGGGACCCTGTCTAATAAGTGACAGGTGGGATGCTGTTTCTAACTTTGACATTTTCAGCCGGTGAATCCTGGTCAGGAATTGGGCATTTCACCGTATGTGTTGAAATGCCCAATTCCTGACCAGGATTCACCGGCCGAAAATCTCAAAGTCGAAAACAGCATCCCACCTGTAACTTATTTGACAGGGTCCCTATAAGCTGTCCGTGGACATGTCATTTTAAGGCTAGTTATGCATTATCATGAAATGCTAAGTACCCCAACATGTTGCATTGTCTGCCCTGTCCACTGTGCTGCAAGTTTTTAGTAATAAACCACTAACAATCATGAATTATGACCTAATAATGCATTGACCACAAACAGCCTAAAGTGGTCCCATCAAATAAGTTGCAGGTGGGATGCTGTCCCACCTGCAACTTATCTGATGTCCCTGAGGTCCCGTCAAATAAGTTGCGGGTGGGACTCTTTTGTGCCCACCTGTAACTTATTTGACAGGGTCCCTATAGGCTGTTTGGGGACACTGTCAGTAGACATAGGTGTTATAACAAACTAATTACACAGGGTTTGATTACACGAACAGATCAATTAACACTTTGACCAGTTTAAACCATTTTAATTAAGCGCCTAAATAAATTTGAATTATCTAAACAATACTTGGAAAAAAAGGACAGACAAGAAGTTAAAATTCCAAACAACAAAAACTACTTTATTTTGAACAAATATACAGGAAAAAAGTGAAATTTAAATGAAAATGGTGATGGGTAAAAAAAACAAAGGAACAACTCAAAGTCTTTAAAAAATCGAACACTTGAACTTTTTTTTTTTTTTTTAACAAAAGTCTCTTGCGGAACAAACACTCTAAAAAAACACACTTTAACTCACTTGAACAGTTTAAAATTAGAAGAAGAAAAATCTCTCGCGGAACAAACACTCACGAACACTCGGAAAAAACGCGACCATGAACACGAACTCGACGTCTAAAAAACGTCAACTCAGTTTCAACGTCTATTTGCGCTGCCTGCGCTTCTTAATGGCCTCCTTGACCTTCTTGGAGACCTCCTTTTGGCGTGTCAGGCCGACGAGGGTCGTGGAGGTGGGGGAAAAGATGGCCTTCTTGACTTTCAGCGGGGACACGTGCCTCTGAGTCGCCGCCAAACATTTCAGGGGAGTCAGGAGCACCGTAGCTTTCCCCTCTCCGCCGCGGGTACTTTTTTGGGGTGGTCGTCTCCTCCTCCTCCTCTTGGGATCCTACCGCCTCTGCGCCTGACTCGGCCTTCTCCTCCTCTTGGGATCCCACCGCGGCTGCGCCTGACTCGGCCTTCTCCTCCTCCTCTTGGGATCCCACCGCCGCTGCGCCTGACTCGGCCTTCTCCTCCTCCTCATCCTGCTGCTCCTCGTGCTGCGCAAAGTAGGAAAAAAACGCACACACACACACACACAAAGACATGATAAGTCATCGGTTGTGATGTCGCAAGAGGGATGTTGTAACTCTGCAGTCAAAGGAAAAAGTCAACTCACCCCACTGGACTCGGGGCTGGACGTCCCAGACTCCTGGTACTCCGGGCTCTTGGTCGCCTCTGGAGTCGTGCTGCCCGAAGTCATCTCGAGGAGGGCAAGGAGGTCAACATCATCCGAAAGCCCACCCTCCGCAAGTGCAGGGAACTCGCCGCCAAGGCAATCCCGGACCTTTTGAGTGAGTGGTCTGTGGTCTGTCTGTTGAGTGAGTGGTCACTAGTCGAAGTGAAAAACAGGAACTTGGCGGAGGGTCCGCCGGGCAGCTGATCTTTGACTCGGAGGAGTCGATTGACCCAAATGAACTCCTCCTCCGTCAAAACGATCTGGGCCGACCCGAAAGCCATGTTCGTCTTGTGGTTGGCGACCTGTGGACACACGAGGGGAAGAAATAAAAATAAACAGATAAATCAATCAATAAACAAATCAATTAAAAAAAAATCCACACAGCAAAGAAGAGTCGGACGCTCACGTTTATCAGGTACGCCTTCTCCGAGGTCGATTTGCGGGCCCCCAGAACCTCCTGCATAGTTATGTTTTGGAGAACCCCCCCTCTGTGGCCGTACACGCAGGTGAGCAGCACCGCAAAGTGCTCGAAGAACCTCCACAGGGTCTTCTGGGTGGGCTCGTTCTCCAGGAGGGCTAAAGACGAGAGAAAAGCACAAAGTTCAAAGGTCCGTCGGCCGGCGGGTGAGAGCGCGGGGAGAAGACGAAAGACCACTCACTCAAAAGGTCCGGGATGGCCTTGGCGGCGAGTTCCCTGCACTTGCGGAGGGTGGGCTTTCGGATGATGTTGACCTCCTTGCCCTCCTCGACCTGCGTCTGGTGGACGGCCACACCCCTCTTCAGAGACTTGCGGAGCGCCCCCATCTCCCTGCGGAGGCCGACCAGGGCTTTTTTGGTCAAGCGGCAGGACTGCGGAGGGGTCTCCGACAGGAAAAAGTCGAAGTGAAAAACAGGAACTTGGCAGAGGGTCCGCCGGGCAGCTGATCTTTGACTCGGAGGAGTCGATTGACCCAACTGAACTCCTCCGTCAAAACGATCTGGGCCGACCCGAAAGCCATGTTCGTCTTGTGGTTGGCGACCTGTGGACACACGAGGGGAAGAAATAAACATAAACAGATAAATCAATCAATAAACAAATCAATTTAAAAAAAAAATCCACACAAAAACACATCGGGCAAAGAAGAGTCGGACGCTCACGTTTATCAGGTACGCCTTCTCCGAGGTCGATTTGCGGGCCCCCAGAACCTCCTGCATAGTTATGTTTTGGAGAACCCCCCCTCTGTGGCCGTACACGCAGGCGAGCAGCGCCGCAAAGTACTCGTAGAACCTCCACAGGGTCTTCTGGGTGGGCTCGTTCTCTAGGAGGGCTAAAGACGAGAGAAAAGCACAAAGTTCAAAGGTCCGTCGGCCGGCGGGTGAGAGCGCGGGGAGAAGACGAAAGACCACTCACTCAAAAGGTCCGGGATGGCCTTGGCGGCGAGTTCCCTGCACTTGCGGAGGGTGGGCTTTCGGATGATGTTGACCTCCTTGCCCTCCTCGACCTGCGTCTGGTGGACGGCCACGCCCCTCTTCAGAGACTTGCGGAGCGCCCCCATCTCCCTGCGGAGGCCGACCAGGGCTTTTTTGGTCAAGCGGCAGGACTGCGGAGGGGTCTCCGACAGGAAAAAGTCGAAGTGAAAAACAGGAACTTGGCGGAGGGTCCGCCGGGCAGCTGATCTTTGACTCGGAGGAGTCGATTGACCCAACTGAACTCCTCGTCCGTCAAAACGTTCTGGCCCGACCCGAAAGCCATGTTCGTCTTGTGGTTGGCGACCTGTGGACACACGAGGGGAAGAAATAAACATAAACAGATAAATCAATCAATAAACAAATAAATTTAAAAAAAAATCCACACAAAAATACATCGGGCAAAGAAGAGTCGGACGCTCACGTTTATCAGGTACGCCTTCTCCGAGGTCGATTTGCGGGCCCCCAGAACCTCCAGCATAGTTATGTTTTGGAGAACCATCCCCCCCCCCCCTCTGTGGCCGTACACGCAGACGAGCAGCGCCGCAAAGTGCTCGTAGAACCTCCACAGGGTCTTTTGGGTGGGCTCGTTCTCCAGGAGGGCTAAAGACGAGAGAAAAGCACAAAGTTCAAAGGTCCGTCAGCCGGTGGGTGAGAGCGCGGGGAGGAGACGAAAGACCACTCACTCAAAAGGTCCGGGATGGCCTTGGCGGCGAGTTCCCTGAACTTGCGGAGGGTGGGCTTTCGGATGATGTTGACCTCCTTGCCCTCCTTGACCTGCGTCTGGTGGACGGCCACGCCCCTCTTCAGAGACTTGCGGAGCGCCCCCATCTCCCTGCGGAGGCCGACCAGGGCTTTTTTGGTCAAGCGGCAGGACTGCGGAGGGGTCTCCGACAGGAAAAAGTCGAAGTGAAAAACAGGAACTTGGCGGAGGGTCCGCCGGGCAGCTGATCTTTGACTCGGAGGAGTCGATTGACCCAACTGAACTCCTCCTCCGTCAAAACGATCTGGCCCGACCCGAAAGCCATGTTCGTCTTGTGGTTGGCGACCTGTGGACACAAGAGGGGAAGAAATAAACATAAACAGATAAATCAATCAATAAACAAATAAATTTAAAAAAAAATCCACACAAAAATACATCGGGCAAAGAAGAGTCGGACGCTCACGTTTATCAGGTACGCCTTCTCCGAGGTCGATTTGCGGGCCCCCAGAACCTCCTGCATAGTTATGTTTTGGAGAACCGCCCCTCTGTGGCCGTACACGCAGGCGAGCAGCGCCGCAAAGTGCTCGTAAAACCTCCACAGGGTCTTCTGGGTGGGCTCGTTCTCCAGGAGGGCTAAAGACGAGAGAAAAGCACAAAGTTCAAAGGTCCGTCGGCCGGCGGGTGAGAGCGCGGGGAGAAGACGAAAGACCACTCACTCAAAAGGTCCGGGATGGCCTTGGCGGCGAGTTCCCTGCACTTGCGGAGGGTGGGCTTTCGGATGATGTTGACCTCCTTGACCTGCGTCTGGTGGACAGCCACGCCCCTCTTCAGAGACTTGCGGAGCGCCCCCATCTCCCTGCGGAGGCCGACCAGGGCTTTTTTGGTCAAGCGGCAGGACTGCGGAGGGGTCTCCGACAGGAAAAAGTCGAAGTGAAAAACAGGAACTTGGCAGAGGGTCCGCCGGGCAGCTGATCTTTGACTCGGAGGAGTCGATTGACCCAACTGAACTCCTCCTCCGTCAAAACGATCTGGGCCGACCCGAAAGCCATGTTCGTCTTGTGGTTGGCGACCTGTGGACACACGAGGGGAAGAAATAAACATAAACAGATAAATCAATCAATAAACAAATCAATTAAAAAAAAAAATCCACACAAAAACACATCGGGGAAAGAAGAGTCGGACGCTCACGTTTATCAGGTACGCCTTCTCCGAGGTCGATTTGCGGGCCCCCAGAACCTCCTGCATAGTTATGTTTTGGAGAACCCTCCCTCTGTGGTCGTACAGGCAGGCGAGCAGCGCCGCAAAGTGCTCGTAGAACCTCCACAGGGTCTTCTGGGTGGGCTTGTTCTCCAGGAGGGCTAAAGACGAGAGAAAAGCACAAAGTTCAAAGGTCCGTCGGCCGGCGGGTGAGAGCGCGGGGAGAAGACGAAAGACCACTCACTCAAAAGGTCCGGGATGGCCTTGGCGGCGAGTTCCCTGCACTTGCGGAGGGTGGGCTTTCGGATGATGTTGACCTCCTTGCCCTCCTCGACCTGCGTCTGGTGGACGGCCACGCCCCTTTTCAGAGACTTGCGGAGCGCCCCCCTCTCCCTGCGGAGGCCGACCAGGGCTTTTTTGGTCAAGCGGCAGGACTGCGGAGGGGTCTCCGACATGTTTCAAACGCATGAAACATCCCACGTTCAGGACGTAGTGCTGTATGGTGGTCACGGTCATCTTCGCCCGCCAGAGGGAGCTGACACAGCTGCGAACAGAGACAAAAACCGTCAGAGAGGCGGCCTCCTCCATGAACTGCTGCTGCTCCAGGTCGAGGGTGGACACCATCGGAGGAGCGGGGTTGGAGGCCCTCTGGGCAGTCAGCTTTTCAAGGCACACCCTCCTCTTAAAGTAGCGGAGCGCTTCGTCCTGCATCCCCGCCGTGACCTCAGAGTGGGTGCGGATGTGGCGGTCGAGTCTGTTGGAGAATTTCCCGCACGCAGGAAGCGGGCAGAGGCCTGCACGGGCGTTCACTCGCCCCGACTCCATGGCAAGGAGCAGCTTCCTCTCCTCCGGGTTCTTGACGCCGTGGGTGACCACCAGGTGCTGCCCGAGCCGGGCGTACGACTGCAAACAAAGTGGGCAGGTCTCCGCTGGCATTTTTGCAGGGGTAACCGTATGCTTACCCGAAAATGGGGTGCAAAATCAAGTAATTTGCTGCACACTTACCTGTAAATGGGGTCCAAAATCGAGAGTAATTTAATGCACACTTACCTGTAAATGGGGTCCAACATCAAGTAATTTAATGCACACTTACCTGTGAATGGAGTGCAATTTAAAGTAATTTAATGTACACTTACCTAAAAATGGGGTCCAAAATCAAGTAATTTGCTGCACACTTACCTGTAAATGGAGTTCAATTTAAAGTAATTTAATGTACACTTACCTAAAAATGGAGTGCAATTTAAAGTAATTTAATGTACACTTACCTGTAAATGGAGTGCAATTTAAAGTAATTTAATGTACACTTACCTAAAAATGGAGTTCGATTTAAAGTAATTTAATGTACACTTACCTAAAAATGGAGTGCAATTTAAAGTAATTTAATGTACACTTACCTAAAAATGGAGTGCAATTTAAAGTAATTTAATGTACACTTACCTAAAAATGGAGTGCAATTTAAAGTAATTTATTTATTTTTTTATTCTTTGTCTCAAACAATCAACATAGATATACAACAACAAAACAATAATTAAAACCACAAAGTAAAACACAACCACCAGAAAATAAGTATGTACATATAAATAATAGTAGTAATTATACCAAAAACAAAAAAAAAACCCAACAAAAAAAAACATAAGAATAAAAATAAAAATTTGTTTGAGAAGGAGCAGGCAGAAGCAATTAGCTTATTTAAACCTGCCCCTGTTTAACAGAAATAGTAATATTACAAAACAAATAAAAACGCGGTTACAGCATACACTTTTCTCAGATCTTATATAGCTCACAACAATACCTTAATCACAATACTTTCACATTGCAGATTAAGTCCTGTGTTTCAGTCTATCCTATATTGATCTAATAATGATTTCTTTAATCTGTTTTTGAACCGAATTAGATTATGGCTCTGTTTGATGTCATTATCCAGTCCATTCCATATACAGTAGTTACCCCACAAACTGATAGACACATGTTTTTAGTAGCAGTTCGTACAAGAGGTTGTTTGAACATACAATATCCTCTTAGATGATAACCCCCATCTCTTTCATTAAACAGTGTACTTATGTTACTTGGTACATTATTTTCTTTGACTTTAAACATTAATTGCGCAGTTTTAAATGTAACAATGTCCATAAATTTTAGCAATTGTGAATTAAAAAACAGAAGATTAGTGTGCTCATAATACCCAGTATGATTTATTATCCGGATTGCTCTTTTTTGTAGTATGCACATTTTTTGTAAATTACTTTTATAGGTATTTCCCCAAACTTCCACACAGTATAACATATATGGCAATATAAGTGTGCAGTACATAGTATGTAATGTATTTTTGTTCAATATGTATCTGGTTTTACTCAATATACCAATAATCCTGGCCATCTTCATGCACACATTTTTGATGTGGGGCTTCCAGCACAATTTATGATCAAGTACAACACCCAGAAACTTACAATCATAAACTCGTTCAAGTATTTGGTTATCAATTACCAATCTAACATCTATATTTATATTACGATTCCCAAATACCATCAATTTTGTTTTGTTTAAGTTGAGGGATAATTTATTCGAATCAAACCAAAGTTTTAATTTCTCCATTTCGAATGTTGCCATTTCCATCATCTGTTGCAGATTGTCCCCACAACATAAAACATTTGTATCATCTGCAAAAACAGTGAATTTAAGTACATTTGATACTTTGAAAATATCATTTAAATAAAGAATAAACAGTTTGGGGCCTAAAACTGATCCCTGTGGGACACCACATGAAATACTGAGGCTTACTGACCGGTGATTGCCCATTTGTACAAACTGACTCCTATTATCCAAATAATTTTTTATCCAATTGTAGGCCACACCTCTGATGCCATACCTTTCAATTTTTGTTAACATAATTTCATGGTCAACGGTATCAAAAACTTTCTTTAAATCAATAAAAATCCCTACAGCATATTTTTTATTTTCAATACAATTTGTTAATCTATCTACTAACTCAATTAGTGCCATAGACGTTGATATACCAGATCTGAATCCATACTGGCTGTCCATTAATAAATTGTTTTTATCTATGAAATTATCTAGCCTTTTAGTAAATAATTTTTCGAGTATTTTTGAGAACTGAGAGAGCAGGGATATTGGTCTATAATTATTAAAAACATGTGAATCACCTGTTTTATACAAGGGGATGACTTTTGCCACCATCTTTTCAGGAAATACTCCTGTTTTAAATGATAAATTATATATATATGTTAATGGATCTACACTTCCATCTATTACTTTTTTTACTAGTGACATATCAATGTAATCACAATCATTTGACGCTTTATTCGTGCATTTACTTACGATCTCTATAATTTCTTTGCCTTCTACAGTTCCCAAAAAAAATGAGTGTGGATTCCTATCCACTTGATCCATCACAGAGTATTTAATCCCTGTGTGCTTTATATCTTTGGCCAGTTTAGGGCCCACATTTACAAAAAAATCATTAAATCTGTCAACCACCACATTCATATTTGTCAACTGTATGCAGGGCCGGATTAACGTAAGGGCTAGGTGGGGCTGAAGCCCCAGGGCCCGCGGGATTAGGGGGCCCGTGATTGGCTGGAGAAAATGAGATTGTCAAATCATAGGAGGTTCATTTGTGCATAATACAATAAAAAGAAGTTATTGGAAAATGTGCCTGACTGATATAATTCACCGCCCAATCAAATTAACTATACAATTTGCTCCATAATGTTGGGAAACGCCTCTTCTCTTTATGCTCATTGCTTTGATGTAGATAGAACATGGGTAAACCACTCAAGTGCAAAAAACATGAAGAAAAGTGACAGTGGTGCACAAAAAAGGAAAAACAGACTCGAAAAACAGAAAAGGAATGCAAAACTTCCAAAATTAACAAAATATTTTGGCTCGCGATCACTTTCATCCGTGTCCGTGGAAGACCCCGAGTGCAGCGGCAGCAGCCCGGCTTCACCCTGCTGCACAGCAAAATCCCCAGTGTTAAATGAACACTGAGAGTGTGGATTACATAAACTCTGAGCAAAGTGTTAAATGAACACTGAAACAGTGTTAAAGTTAATGAGATAATTAAGTGAATAATTGAGTGATGATTGAGCATTATTGAAGACACCTGATGTTAACAAGCAGAATCACTGAATGAGAAAAACAGAATTTTAAGTCACCATTATGGAGATTAGTGTTTGCTTTAGTTAGGCTCTTGACCCTTATTTCTTTAACTTTAGATTTTGTTTGGCTGCTGTACATGAGTTATAACAGCCAGATGAACAAATAGAAAAGGTGATCTGATGGTGATGTGTTTTAACACAATCATTTAACCCGAATCACTGAATTCATATAGAATCTAATTTCTGAGTGAGGTTTACTTTATTAATTATAGCAGCAGTGACCTTGTGCAGCATAATATTCACAATATCTACAGAATATTCAAAATAATTTCTTAAAAGCTTTTCTTATATAATTTTTTACTTCTTTACAATGTTAAAACACACACACATCAATAATTAGCCTGTGAATCTCAACAATGGTAACAGTTATAAAGCATGTTGCATTCTTGGTGCCACCAATCAAAACTCATTCATGGCTCCCATCATGCATTGCTGCATGAATAAATAATGAGCTTATGTTCAGAGGTGATTGCCACCATTGCTGAGATTAGTGTGTTAATTATTGATGTCTGTGTATGCCTTTATAAAATATTTTGGGGATATTTTTTATTTATTTTTTAATCATTTTTCATTGAAAAGGTTAAAAATGTTATGTCCTAAAATGACCATGCTGCTAAAATCCTTAAGGTAATTTTAACTTAGAATTGATGCTCTTGACAAGTTCAGCAATTCAGGTCAATTGATGATTGTGTTGAAACACAACCAACACCATCAGATCACCTTTTTCATCTGGCTGTTATAAGTCACAGACAACAGCCAGACAAAATCTAAAGTTAAAGAATTAAGGGTCAAGAGCCCAACTAAACCAAACACTAATCTCCATAATGGTGACTTAAAATTTCTGTTTTTCTCCTTCAGTGATTCTGCTTGTTAACATCAGGTGTCTTCAATGATGCTCAATCATCATTCAATTATTCACTTAATTATCTCATTAACTTTAACACTGCTTCAGTGTTCATTTAACACTCTGCTCAGAGTTTATATAATTCTCACTTCTTTGTGTTAATTTAACACTCTCAGTGTTAATTTAACACTGGGGATTTTGCTGTGTGCGTCGTCACCGACCGACCGTGTGTTTTACACGTCGAAGATGGTAAGCAAGCAGCTGAAGTAAGTTAATGAGTTAAGCACTATTTGGATGGTAATTGTTTCACGTGGAGTCGTAAGGTATTTTCAGTATTTATAGGGGCTAGTCGGTGATTTATTGCAGCCTGAATCCAGAATGTCAGTGTTTTTTCTCCCACCACTCACCCGTGTAAAAATACCCGGCCGAATTATTTTTTTTGACGAACATCAGTCCAATATCCATGGTCTACATGGGCATTTTTGCCCCGATGAGTTTTTGTCTTACTCTTATTGTAATATTACATAATATAAAATAAATAAATCACAAGTAAAAGCGTAGTTTTCCCCAAATTTCAGCACAATTGGTAATGTGATGCAACAATAAATTAGTTTACAAATAAGTTAACATTGAGAGCTATGTTTTGGTTTATCGTCACTTCGCCGATGAAAATCCCAAAATGAAACCACAGCAGAAACAATCTCTGATATTGTTAGTGGCGATTCATTACTGAATCCCCGTTTTGAACGAATGGTTTCATTTAATGATTAAATGACTCCTCGTTTGCTTCATCGTTGAATCAAACAGCGGTTTGAACTGGTTTGAACAAATCGGTTGAATGAATGACTCGCTTATTAAGACAGTGAGTTGCCGCCACCTACTGTTAGTTTTAGTTTCACAATTAGAGTAGCCTTCCCTTCAATTAAAAATTAGAAATCATTTTATATTTAATTATTAAATAAAATAACAATCATAGCATTTATGTCATTGCAAATGCAGTGTAAATGTATTATTTTTTTTACATATCCACATGAGAAACAATTACCATCTGAATAGGGCTTTAGAAAGCAAACGTTTTATTAATGCTTTTTCCCTTTAGATAAAAATAAGAGTAATAGCCTGGTGCACGATGAAATATCGGGGCCATCATCATCACCACCACCACCACCAGACATCATAACGGATCAGAATGCAGGGGGAAATTACATCTACAGTACTGATCCGGGATGTTGGCCTGCTGACATTAGCATACAAGGCCAAAATTATTGGATCAAAAAAGGACCAGTTACATGTCAGAATCGCAGCTGTGATTTTTCTGCTTCTGAAAAACAATACAAACACCAAAAACGGGCGTTTTCAAAGACCCTTCTGAGCCGAAAACTTGCGAATGGTGAGTCTGTTCCACGTGACTGGCTTCTGTACTCTCCAATCAAAGGATCAGTGTTTTGTTTTGTTTGCAAATTGTTTGGAGGCATTTCATCATTTTCTGGACCGTCTGGATACAGTGACTGGACACAGTCGCATTCCTGATCATGAGAACTCTGAACATCACAGAGAGTGCATGGTAACTTGGGTGACAAGGACATCTGAAAAGGGACAGATTGATGAGGGCCTTAGGGATCAGTTCAAATTGGAGCGTCAGTACTGGGAGGATGTGCTTAAAAGGGTTGTAGCTACAGCAGCGGCCAGCTGGTGAAGTGGAAAGCTTACCTAGCGGACTACTCTGCCTGTGGATCCCGGCGTCATTTTGGTTCGCCTTCGGTTCACTTTATATCCTGGCGTGTTATGGATCCTGCTGGGACTTGGTTGATACCGATTGTCGGCTCAGATATGGAGTTTTCTCGTCAACGCTCACCTCGCCCTAGGAAAGGCGGTGTTAACCATGGAAACCTTCGGTCTTTGAGTTATGTAACTCGTACGACCAGTTCCCCTGCTCTTGTCAGAGCTGCCTTGATCAACGCCAGATCATTGGTGAATAAGACCTTTATTTTAAAAGAGTTTTTTTTCCCAGCATAATTTGGATTTTTTATTTGTGACTGAAACTTGGTTAAATATTAGTGAGCTGACCCCCTTTTCTGAACTTCTACCGCTGGACTGTACATATTTTAACTCCCCGAGGTCTACTGGTCGAGGAGGAGGACTTGCCGTTATTTTTAAGGAAAAATACAACTGCAGGCAGTTGTCAACGATAACGTTTTCGAGTTTTGAGTTAACAATGTTTGAATTGGGCAAATTTCAGCCCATTCTGTGTGCTCTTATCTATCGACCTCCTAAATATAACAAGCTTTTTATTAGGGATTTTACTGATTTACTGTCTGAAATTATGCCAAAATATGATCGGATTTTAATTTTAGGAGATATAACATTCATGTATGCTGTCCCATGAATCTGTTGGCTAAAGATTTTTTTAAAACTAATTGATTCATTTAACCTTACACAGTTTTTAAGTGGTCCAACACAGATCCATGGCCACACATTAGATCTTGTCTTGTCATGCAGTTTGCCTATTTTAAATATTGAGATACAAAAGCCAGTTTTTTCTGATCATGCACCAATTTTATTTGATGTTTTTCTTTCAAATAACACTGTTAAGTTTTGTGCTCCACCTCGTATCCACAGGATGATTAAACCTGCCACTGCTGCACAATTTTCTGAAGCATTTACTAATGTTATAGAGACTACAGAGCCATCTGCCTCCCTATGTACAGATCGGCTAAATACCTCTCTGATGTTATCAATAAAAATGGCCATAAACCTCATGTTCTTTTTAGAACAACAAATTCTGTTCTTCATACCCCTAAATATGTAATGCAGGAAGAATCTACTGTGACTTGTGAAAAATTTCTCCACTTTTTTGTGAATAAGATCACCACTATTAGAGCTAGCATTTCACCTCCAGCCTCTGATCCTTCCATTTTTACTGAGTGTGCTGCAGTCTTCAGTGAGTTTGAGCCTGTTTCCATCGTGGCCCTTAATGATATTTTAAACCATTTAAAACCGTCAATCTGTTCCACTGATATTATTCCACCACGTATATTTAAAAAGGTATGGAACAGTATTGGATTATATATTCAAACAATCATAAACAGTAGCCTTACTTCTGGTTATGTGCCACTTTGTTTTAAAGAGGCTGTGGTGCAGCCCCTTATTAAAAAACAAAATCTAGACACTTCAGTTCTCTCAAATTATCGTCCGATTTCTAAACTTCCTTTCATGTCCAAGATTTTAGAGAAGGTAGTTCTGGTGCAGTTACAAGCCTATTTAGATCTGCATGGTATTCTTGAGGTGTTCCAGTCTGGTTTCAAAACTTTTCATAGCACACAGACTGCACTTTTAAAAGTTTTTAACGACCTTTTGATTTCAACAGATTCTGGTGATCCTACAATTCTGATGCTCTTAGATCTTACAGCAGCATTTGATACGGTTGACCACAGTGTTCTTATCTCGCGTCTTGAGTACAGCGTGGGGATTAAGGGCACTGCATTAAAATGGTTTAGATCGTATCTCTCAGAGAGAGTGTTTAAAGTTGAGTATGTGAGCTCAAATTCTCCAGTTGCACCAGTGCATGCCTGATAGCGCTCCGGCGCCACGCCGGATTTCCGGCGTTCAGACGTGTCTGGGGAAAAAAAAAAACAGGTTTGCGCACTAAACCACATATGTAACCTTACTTCAGCCAATCGGCAATAGGGTAGGGGCTGGTCTTGGGTTTTGGCCAATCAAATTGAATCAGTAGTCACTTCACGTGCGATCAGTTTTTTGTGCGTTTTCCACACTGGCAGCGCGAAATCTAGCCGAAGTCATGGAGCGCAACTTTATGAAGCCGGGGGAAGACACCAAACTTGTCGATAAAGGCATAAAGAATAAATGGCGCTGGTCTTGGATAGAAGAGGTGGGTAGAGACGAAAAGCCCTTTGGAAGCTGGTGTCAAAAACTCCGGCAACCAGGAGCATGTTTCTGCACTTTGTGTGCAAGGAAAATATTATATGGAACTAGCGGGAAAAAAGTGCTGCCACGGCACGAGTTAGACCCTAGTCATCAAGCAGCTGTCCGAGCGATTCAACACACCTCACGTTTGCCGGGGGCAACAGCCACAGCAGATATCCGACCCTCAATGACCGATCGTGTGGCTGATTTAAAAATTCGCTTGTGCTCCTTCATTGCCGAGTTCGATCTGTCATTTACAATCGCTCATCCACTCGTCACTCTGTGTCAGAAATTAGCGGAGGATAAACTCGCCCTAACGCATCTGTCTGTTTCGAGGCAGCAACCTCAAATAAATAGTAACAATTTCAACATATGCATGAAAAAAACGAATTATTGAAAATGATCAATATATGATAACGATATTCAAAAAAGGGATGGGCACCCCTCCAGCACATGCACACACAAACACACAGGCTACATAACATGTGAGCAAAGCGGAGCAGCATGACGCTTAAATATAAGTTAAAAAAAACAAAAAACAAAATAAACATAAAATATACGTTTCACATTTGTTTTTAATAATATTAAATTACTTATTTTTATTATTTCATATATGTTGAGTAGGCTATGAAAAGGGAACCGCATGAGATGAGTAAGATAGGATCAAAATTCAAAAGCTGCCCAATATCGGAAAATATTTGGAGTGCGTCAGACATGATTTTGACCACTTATTAAGTTTTGTTTTGTAGAAAGCTTGTAAATTTCGTTTCATATAAATTGTATCTTCATTTTAATAAATGTTTCATCGACAAATTGACTAGATTAATACATTAGAAGTAAATATCAGACAATATAATCAGGACACAGAGGCGCGCAGGTGAACCGGAGCGCGTCTCATAATATGAACCGAAACACCGCGATGCTTGCCTCACACAGGCCTGAGAACTAGGCTACAGAAAGCTTTAAATATCTACTTTTAAACAAAACAATTAAAAACTAAAATAAATTGGCAACTCTCTGCGTATGTAGGCTAATTCGAAGTATGCGTTTCTATAGGCCTATGCGCGTTCACTGCGAAGATGGCGAGTAAGCATCATCAACTTTATCTTTGTTGCTGACACTGACAGAAAACACTAGTTTATTAATAAACAATTCAAATGTTTCATGCATAATCATTACTTTTGCCGGTTCTTTGTGGCAAGCTTTATGCATACGTTGAAATGCGGAATAGGCAATTAAAAACGCTCATATGGTTTCTCTCCCATTTAATTAAATCAATATATGTGATTACTGATAATACAAATGGCTTAAATGATCTACTACTAGTCGACTAGAAAACTAGGACTCATTTTGAGGAATAAATGAACATAATAAACCTCTGTTCAGATTGCCGCCGTGCTGGATTGCGTGGAACGCTCATTGAATTTGAGGATTTATCGTGTTTAGGCTAAAAACAGGGCTGGCGCTTTCATTTGGCATGAAATGACACGACAAACTCGTTTTTTTTTTAAAAATGGCGTTTATCGCGTTTTGAAAAAGAGCTCTTCAAATTGAGTGTTACATTACATAGGGTTTTGTTGCACTGTAACTGTTTAAAAAATATATTTAAAATAAATGGTGCATATTTTGCATTAAAATGAATATCTCCTTGTTCATGCGTCCTTATTTTCTATGGTTAGGCTACTAATGAATTCCTAGTTTACTTTGGAGAATTATAATTGCCACGCTCTGACCTTTCTTCACAGCAAAATCCCCAGTGTTAAATTAACACTGAGAGTGTTAAATTAACACCGAGAAGTGAGAATTATATAAACTCTGA
Organism: Pimephales promelas; assembly: GCF_988280905.1. Classification (NCBI taxonomy): domain Eukaryota; kingdom Metazoa; phylum Chordata; class Actinopteri; order Cypriniformes; family Leuciscidae; genus Pimephales; species Pimephales promelas. Next base: position 42,145,265 of record NC_142770.1, on the reverse strand, counting down.
GCAGAGTGTTAAATGAACACTGAAGCAGTGTTAAAGTTAATGAGATAATTAAGTGAATAATTGAATGATGATTGAGCATCATTGAAGACACCTGATGTTAACAAGCAGAATCACTGAAGGAGAAAAACAGAAATTTTAAGTCACCATTATGGAGATTAGTGTTTGGTTTAGTTGGGCTCTTGACCCTTAATTCTTTAACTTTAGATTTTGTCTGGCTGTTGTCTGTGACTTAAAACAGCCAGATGAAAAAAGGTGATATGATGGTGTTGGTTGTGTTTCAACACAATCATCAATTGACCTGAATTGCTAAACTTGTCAAGAGCATCAATTCTAAGTTAAAATTACCTTAAGGATTTTAGCAGCATGGTCATTTTAGGACATAACATTTTTAACATTTTCAATGAAAAATGATTAAATAAAAAAATATCCCAAAAATATTTTATAAAGGCATACACAGACATCAAGAATTAACACACTAATCTCAGCAATGGTGGCAAACAGATCACCTCTGAACATAAGCTCATTATTTATTCATGCAGCAATGCATGATGGGAGCCATGAATGAGTTTTGATTGGTGGCACCAAGAATTCAACATGCTTTATAACTGTTACCATTGTTGAGATTCACAGGCTAATTATTGATGTCTGTGTGTCTTAACATTGTAAAGAAGTAAAAAATTATATAAAAGCTTTTAAGAAATTATTTTGAATATTCTGTAGATATTGAGAATATTATGCTGGACAAGGTCACTGCTGCTATAATTAATAAAGTAAACCTCACTCAGAAATTAGATTCTATATGAATTCAGTGATTCGGGTTAAATGATTGTGTTAAAACACATCACCATCAGATCACCTTTTCTATTTGTTCATCTGGCTGTTATAACTCATGTACAGCAGCCAAACAAAATCTAAAGTTAAAGAAATAAGGGTCAAGAGCCCAACTAAAGCAAACACTAATCTCCATAATGGTGACTTAAAATTCTGTTTTTCTCATTCAGTGATTCTGCTTGTTAACATCAGGTGTCTTCAATAATGCTCAATCATCACTCAATTATTCACTTAATTATCTAATTAACTTTAACACTGCTTCAGTGTTCATTTAACTGTCACCCCCCCTTTTTTGAATAGACATGAAAATGCACATTTCGAACTTAAATGGTTGTAATTCAAGAATGCTTTGGAATATAGACATATGATTGGTCTTGTTTTAAAGAAGACATTTGGCAGATTTTTGTAGAAGTGAAATAAATTAAGAAAGTGAAACAGAAAAAAAGTTATAGAAGTTTGAGTTTATGGAAATGTACAATGTAAAAATATTAATTATTCATATTTTACATAAAATATATATTTTCAAAACCTGGGCTACTCTAAAATGTCAGAAAGATCAAAGCCAAAAATATGAACAAGTTTTGTTTCAAATTTTAGGTTGATATCTCAAAAAATGAGCTTTCAGTAAGATTTTGTTTGAGCGCAGTACCAAACTTTTTCACTAGGGCACAATCAGACTCCATTACTGCCCATATAAGGGCGCCTGCATTTCCATTCGTTTTTTGAGTGATATGAACCATTATTTTCACAATTTTTATACAATTTCTGAAGTAGAGATCCTATTCAGAAGTAGCATGGGAAGTTTGGCAGATTTTGATATGAATTGAACCTCTAAGAAACACATACAAAGAACACGCATGCAAGTCATAGCTAGCTGCCACGTCACAAATGGTGAATTTATTATTTTTTTCTTGATATTTCAAACTTTTCAGACCTTTTTTTTCCAAAATAATTGAATGGATTCTATCTTTTGAACTTTTGGCATGAAAACAAACTGAGGTATCTACCATTTTTTATGATTTTTCATGTTTACTGCTATTTTAAAATAAAGGTCTGAACACGCCTTATGAGTATGAAAATATTCTTGTTTTATATTGATAAATTATGGCTCCTCTGTAATATATTTTGAAAATCAGTCACCAAATATGGAAACTAGAGATTGTAAGCTTTCAAATGATATATAGTTTGTCAATATTATTTAAAGTATTTACTAAGATATTATTGTTTTAAAAATATAGTGGCAAACGTCCCACCTGTGGGACCGTGACAGTTAAGTGGTTTAACTCAAGGCCATATCAGCAAATCTTGCAAAAAGAGAATGGAATGTAAAGAATGTTCCCAAAAACACCCAGACATTCTACACATAAAGGAGAATCGAAAAGAAACCAAAGATGTTGAACTACCAGACAGGAAAATCTCATGTGCCCAAGTCTCTCTTAACCACCAATCAAGCGATAAAACAGAATATGGAGGAGATAACTGTGTGCTGTCAATTGTGCCAGTAAAGGTTAAGTCAAACAAGGGCGACAGAATTGTAGAAACTTATGCTTTCCTGGATGCAGGAAGTACAGCTACATTTTGTACGGAGGAATTGCAAAGGAAACTGAACCTGAAGGGGAAACCAACTCAGATTCTGCTGAGCACTATGTGTCAAGACAAGCCAGGAGAGCAGAAATTAGTAAACAGTTTCATCCTCACAGACTTGGAAGTGTGCGCGTTGGAAGAAACAAAGTACTTTGAGTTACCAAAAGTCTTCACACACAGCAGTATTCCTGTTCAAAATGAGAACATTCCTAACCAAGAAGACATCAGAAAATGGTCATACCTAAGTCAAGTAAGCATACCCAATATCGATTCAAATGTAGATCTTCTAATTGGAGCCAACAATTCAAAGGCAATGGAACCGTGGTACATCATCAACAGCCAACAAGATGGACCGTATGCTGTAAAAACTGCACTAGGATGGGTAGTGAATGGACCCATCAAAAAAGAAAGCAACACTTCACAAAGGTCCAAATTGCCACATCATTCAGTTAATCGGCTCTCAGTGGTGGAAATAGAGCAATTGTTGATTCAGCAGTACAATACTGATTATCCAGAGCGCCAGTATGAAGAGAAAGAGCAAGTAGTAATGCAATTCATGCAAGTAGTGCAAGAAAAGACTAAGTTTGAGGATGGACATTACTGTGTGAAACTGCCATTGAAAAATGAAGCAGTCAAGATGCCAAACAATCGAAATGTTGCTGAACTGCGTGCAGCTAACCTGAAGAGAAAGCTTCAAAAGAACTCAAGTTTGCTTGAAGACTACAGTAGCTTCATGGAGAGCATAATAGAGAAAGGATATGCAGTTAAAATTCCCACAGAACAGCTTGGTCGCAGCGACAGCAGAGTGTGGTATATACCTCACCACGGGGTGTACCACCCAAAGAAAAAGAAAATTCGAGTGGTTTTCGATTGTACTGCTTCATTCCAAGGCATGTCTCTGAACGGTCAATTGTTACAGGGTCCAAACCTCACAAACACACTTATTGGTGTCCTTACCAGGTTTAGAGAAGAACCTATAGCCATGATGGCTGATGTGGAATCAATGTTCTATCAGGTGAGGGTTCCAGAGGAGGACGCAGATCTGCTTCGCTTTCTTTGGTGGCCAGAGGGCAAGCTGGATGCACCTATAGAAGAATTTAGGATGATGGTGCATATATTCGGAGCCGCTTCATCACCTAGCTGTGCCTCTTATGCATTGAAAAGGACAGCAGAGGACAGAAAAGAGGTAGCATCTCCAAAGGCTGTCGAAACAGTTTTGCACAATTTTTATGTGGACGACTGTTTGAAGTCTGTGTCTACAGAACAAGAAGCAATTGACTTAGCAAAGGATGTTAGAAATGTGTGTGCTGAAGGAGGTTTTTGCTTAACAAAGTGGGTAAGCAATAGTAGGAAAGTATTATTATCCATCCCAGAAGAACAAAGGGCCAGTGGGGTAAAGGACCTGGACTTGGATCAGGATTCTCTGCCCATCGAGAGAGCACTTGGCATGCAGTGGTGTACAGAAAAAGACACCTTCACATACGACATCAAGGTACAGGAGAAGCCGTTGAGTAGAAGGGGTATTCTCTCGGTTGTTAATTCAATCTATGATCCTCTTGGGTTTCTGGTGCCACTCATCCTGCCAGTCAAGCTCCTTTTAAGGGACATGTGCAAACAAGGATATGGATGGGATGAACAGATTGAGGGCAAGCGTGCTGATCAGTGGGTCAAATGGCTAGAAGACCTAAATCACCTCTCAGACTTCCAGATCAAAAGGTGCGTAAAACCAGAGAAGTTTGGTAATACATCAGAAGCACAGCTGCATCATTTCTCTGATGCCAGCGAGAATGCTTACGGCACAGTCACTTACCTGGTACTTTCCAATGAGCAAAATCAAAAACATTGTTCCTTGTTGATGGGAAAGTCAAGAGTTAGCCCACTCAAGCAAATCACAATCCCTAGACTTGAACTGACCGCAGCAACCATAGCTGTCAAAGTGGACAAAATACTAAGACAAGAGCTTCAAATCCCACTACAGCAGTCCGTTTTCTGGACAGACAGCACTACCGTGCTTAACTACATCGACAGTGAGAGTGCACGCTTCAAAACATTTGTAGCGAACAGGATCTCACTAATAAGAGATGCTACTACTCCATTACAGTGGAGGTATGTCAGGACATCACAAAACCCTGCAGATCAAGCCACCAGAGGTCTTAAAGCAAAGGACTTTATACAAGAGGAAACATGGGTTAAAGGACCCGACTTTTTGTTGAAACCAGAAGAAGAATGGCCACAAAGACCGGATCGTTTGTGTCAAAATATTCAATCAGATCCTGAAATCAAAAAAGAGTTCAAGGTCAATATTCTCGACTTGAGAGAAAACAATGATGTTCTGAGTAAGTTAACTCATTACTACTCAAGCTGGTTTCGTCTGAAAAAGGCAGTGGCATGGATGCTAAGACTCAAGGAAACACTGTTACAATTGTCTAAAGCAAGAAGACAGTTTCAAGAATCCATTGCACAATCAGAAAAAGACCCAGAAAAACAATCGTTCCTCTTAAAGGAGCAGATGCGAAAATTCAGATCAACTATGGAGAAAAAGTCACTGAGACTGAAGGACTTGAATGAAGCTGAAATCCAGTTAATTCAATACAGTCAAAAACAACAATTTCAGAATGAAATTGAGGCTCTGAAACAGAATATTCCTGTTAAAAGGAAAAGTCAGCTGTACAAGCTTGATCCTGTGCTTCAAGATGGGATACTAAGAGTGGGTGGGAGACTTAACAGAGCAGCCATGCCGGAGGAATCTAAACATCCCGCAATCCTCTCAAAGGCCTCCAGGGTTTCAATTCTCATTCTAAACGACATTCATCAAAGATGTGGTCACTGTGGTAGAAACTACATGTTATCTACTCTCCGACAAAAATTCTGGATCCCGCAAGCCAACTCAGCAATTCGGAAGCTTATACATAAATGCTCTGTTTGCCGCAGATTCAATGGAAGAATTGGAGAGCAAAAAATGGCAAGTTTGCCAGAAGACCGCTTGCTACCTGACAAACCCCCTTTCACGAATGTGGGCGTAGATTTCTTTGGACCCTTCGATGTAAAACGGGGCCGGAACACTGTGAAAAGGTATGGAGTGTTGTTCACTTGCCTAACAATCAGAGCAGTACACATTGAGATTGCTGATAGTCTGGACACTGATTCATGCATAAATGCTTTAAGGCGTTTTATAAGTAGAAGAGGACAGGTGTCAGTCATGCGCTCAGACAACGGTACAAATTTTGTCGGCGCAGAAAGAGAGTTGCGAGAAGCACTGAGAAATTTGAACCATAACAAAATCGAAAATACACTGTTACAAAAAGGGATCGAATGGATCTTCAACAGTCCAACTGCTTCTCATCAAGGTGGTGTCTGGGAGCGACAAATCCGCACCATAAGAAAGATACTCAACGCTCTCTTAAAGGAACAGACTATCAATGAAGACAGTCTTCATACCATCATGTGTGAAGTGGAAAGTATCATCAACAACAGACCAATAACTAGTACATCAGAAGATCCAAATGACCTTGAGGCTCTGACGCCTAATCATTTGTTGTTGTTGAAAACACAACCAAGCTTACCACCAGGTGTCTTTAACAAGGAAGACCAATATGTAAGAAAACGCTGGAGACAAGTACAGTATCTAGCAGACTTGTTCTGGATAAGATGGACTCGTGAGTACCTGCCCACTCTTCAGGAACGCAGCAAATGGTCAAGATTAAAAAGGAACTTTGTACCTGGTGATGTGGTATTAGTTGTGGACAGTTCCTCCCCTCGCAATTCATGGATAATGGGAAGAGTAGTTCAAACTTTACCAGACTCCAGTGGAACTGTACGTCGTGTAAAACTAAAGACCAAAACAAGTACACTGGAGAGACCGGTAAATAAATTGTGCTTAATTCAAGAGGCAATTTAAGACTAACAGACTAACATAGAATTATCAAGAGTATGATAATCTAAGGAAAGGTTGGAAGTTAATTCTTATACATGTTCAAGTCTAAGGGCTCTTTAGTATTAGGATGTTTGTAGTAATTGTTTGGTCTCCTTACCAACCAATTAGGGGCCGGATGTGTTAGAGCCAAGTCACTTTTCTTTACATAGATGTGAAATAAATATTGTATACATTAAGCAATCAATAAATAGATAGGAGTAAATAATTTGATTTGTGTAATATAATATTTTTTGTATTGACGATGATGTCATTTCCGGCAGTGACGGTTAGTTTTTTGTGAAGCAATGTTGGAGCGACACAGTTTTTTGACCGTGTAACATTTTCCAGTTAATTTTGTTATTAAACTTGATCGAAAAGAAGTTTCTGGACTTTGATATGTTATTCGAGTTCACAATATTCTTAAATGCATGTTGATGTAAGTCACCAGCTTCTTTTAGGTGCACAAGGCCATTTGTCTCTTTCTCTGGTCTCAGGAGAAAGGTTTATGGATCCTAAAGGCGTCATGAACACATATATCCAACACATAGGATACTTCTCTATACATATGGTCAAGCTATATTGAGCATTGCTATATTGAACTTTAATTGTTATATTAAACTGTATTCTTTCTATTATATTTGCTTTCTGAGAAGCAAATGTTATCTGTTTTTCTCCCAAACGAGTGAATGTTTTACCATTATGTTTTGGTACACTTAACTGATAATAAGCCGCTCAGACTCTCTTCAGCCTTGATGGGAGCTCCTATTTGCTAGTGTCCTAGGTGAATGCGTTAACAGTGAAAATAATAGGGAAATAGGGATTTTGGTTTATGTTTGAGTGTTAAAACATAAAGGGGTCATTGAATCCAACAGTTTAAGGCACCATTTCTTTGTTGAAGTCTTACTCCAGTTAGACTAAAGTTTAGTGCTAGTCTTCTTGGTTGCAGGTTAAGCAACCACTGCCATTATTGGAGGTTGAATGAGTTGTTGTTCTAGACACACTGGCGCCAGCAACCCAAATCTATGACCTGGAAGGTCATGACGTGCCTCATCGATGGAGATATGCTTCGTCTATCTGTATATGTGTGGAAAATTACTGTGTATCTATATCTTAGCCAATGAGAATCATTCAACGTGTAAGCAATGACGTAGCTTAGACCTTGAAAATGGTATAACTGCTGTGATTGTTGTAACTGGAAGGGGGCGGCCTACGAACTCCTGAGTGAGTCTTGAAGCTGACTTCTGCTGATGAAATGGCAAACTATGTTTAGTAAAACTTTCTTTAATTTTTATAATTCCGACTCCGGGTCTTCATTCTTCATATCTGGTTCTGGGTCCTTTAATTGTTAACCCCTAACAACATATCATACAAAAATGTATTCTAAATACGCATTACTAAAAGCCAGATATTTTGTCTTTAAAAATAAAAGTTATTTAGTTTGAATGCATTTACAGTGATCATAAATACAGGGCACATTACAATATTATTTTCACATATTAATTTCTGGCTATTTTCAGGGGTCCAAACAACATTTAGAGTACACAATTGAATTAGTCTTTTTCAAGATAATATATAGTATAACATTTCCATAAGTAGCCTACTTATTTACGTATACAAACGTTTTACTCTTGTGGCATAAACAATAAAACAAGCACGTGTTAAAGTCACCCTGAAATTACAAGAGACAAATCTTGTTTTTTATGGAATATTTATTTGCACATCATTTTTTTTTTAAATTCATGTGTCCTCATAATCTTTAATCAAAACAAGATCTCTTTCCTTATGCAATGACATCTCTTCTCTGACGATATGTTTACTAGCAAACCATCAAGTCCCACCCAACATTTCTGTTCTCATAAAAAGAAGAAGCTCACATCAGATAATACACTCTTGAAAAGAAAGGATCTGATGTTTCCATAAAGAACTTCCACAAGTGTTCTTTAGATTATTAAAAAGCCACACATATTATACAAGTAAAAGATAAAACATTATATATATAAATAAATAAATATAAAATTATGATATGTATCAAAAATAAATAAATAAACAACTATGAAAATTGTGCTGTTAAGTAAGTTGTGCATTAAGAAGCGTCAACAATCAAGTCAATGTGCATTATCAAGTCAATAAACAGTCAAATCTCAACAATCCATTGTCACAAGATGACTTTCAAGCCAAATAAACCACAAAAAGAAAGTAAGTGGCATAAATTTATTAACAGAATGTAAATCTCCCAGGTGTGGTCTTCTCTGTCATCCCTCCTCCTTTTATCCTTCCGGAGCTCCTTCATGGGACAGGTGTCACTTATTAGTCTTTGCTCCACCTGCCTCGCTCCACTCCCACAGCCCTCGACACCACAACTGACTGAAGACAGGAATCAACTACTCCATGACCTGAAATAAAAACATAAATCAGTCTTATTTGTCTAAATGCAAATGCAAAAAAAAAAAAAAAAAGAAATTCTCCTGTAAAACGCTGTCGGATCCAAATATGGTCATTTCCTTTTTTTCAGCAACCAATCGTGAAAGTAAAAGGGGGGATTTTAACTCTAAATGCGTGATCTCATTGGCTGATGCTAAATCTTCAAAGCCAGTTTTCTCAAAATGAACTTTTTCACCAAACTTTCCAGTCTTGTACCTAATTATATTAAGAAGACATTTACAGAGCGATTTGTAAATATATTATTCCTAGCCTAATTTATATAACATTATATTCCAAAAAACTTGGCAAAAATAATTTTTTTAGGGCTTTTTTTCTCATCTAATATGTGAACACAATGAAAAAATAATTTTCAACCTGGCTTTATCCAATACTCAGATTTCGTTTTTTAAAATATATGCAAATTAGTGCACATTTAATTAGATAATGCCTCATTTGCATATTTAAACATAAAATTACACAAAACTTGTGAATTTTTTTTTCTCATCTTAATGTAGGTAATCAACTGGGAAAGTTTCATGTTGATATCTGCTAGCTAAAAAAAATGACCATACTAGAGCCAAAACAATAGGGTCCTCTCACCATCGGTGCTCGGGCCCTGAAAAACTTAAGCTAACCTAACCTTAAACCAGTCGTGGAGATGCATCTTCTTCAGAATGGGTCTTTGCTGTTGCCAAGGTTGCAGACAATCACAAATCATCTGGCAGCACTCTGTGCAAAAAGACAAGAGAGATTACATTATGAACCTTAACATGTCATTTACATATATGCACTATTTTAAAGCTCTTGGACAGTTGTCCTTCTTTGCTCTTGGATGATCTCACCTTGTGATAGGCCAGGACTGCTCCAGATGTTTGAGTTGATCATGTACAGGTCGCTGTCTGAGGGATAAGCTCCGCACACCATTGCAAACAGCAGGATGCCTAGAGACCACACTGTCGTCGGCTTGGCGTAGTACTTGCCGTAGAACTCGACCTCTGGAGGACAGAACAGCTCTGTGCCTGGAGGAAAAAGATTATGTTTGATATTTAATACATTTCCACAGCATGTTGACCATACATAATGAACAAAGCGGTCATAATGTTCATAATACATACCACTGAAGACATCGAAGGCAGTGTTCTTCATGAGTGCACCGCACCCAAAGTCAATCAACTTGACCTCCATGGTGTCCAGGTTCACCAGGAAGTTCTCCAGTTTGATGTCACGATGGAAGACACCACGCTCGCATGAAATTTGAGCAGCACGAACGGCCTGCCGCATAACACCCGAACCAGTCTAGAATAGTCCAAATATAAACACTTATTGGTGTACCATAGTGATTCAATTCGGGATAAGACACAAACACGGTTTGGAAAAAGGGTTCATGATTGTTTTAATTTTGAACGGACAGTAGCTTTAAAGTTGCAAATCAAAAATGAAAAGAAAGATTTTGATCATGGCATGATTTGAGAGTAGTTTGATTAGATGCCATTACAAAACCAGTCAGTATGTGAGAATTTAAATTCGGCAACAAATAGATTTGCATTTTTAGAGAAGTTGAATTCAAGTGCCCCTACAATGTAAAAAATGATTTTTTTTTGGTGAAGTAAATCCTAAAAACAACAATGTAATTTACATGAAAAAGTTAGTTCAGGCAAGAATAAAAAAAAAAAAAAAAAAAACTAAGTAAATTCCATATCAGTACTTAATTCAAGCTAGTAGAAATTAAAGTGTAAAATCAACTCATTAAAATTAAGTAAAACTGACTAAATTTTTCTGATACTGGGGTTCCCATCATGCACTGGACCTTGAATAATTACTGAGGTTCATTTTTCACCGTTTTCCAGCTGTAGTTACACTGTTTTATCATTGATTTTTGTTGTCAGTATTAGTAACTTGCCATTTTGTGATATTTTGAGTATTTTTTTTGCTCAAAATGACGCATTCAAACACAAAAAACGACCCATGAAATGTGTATTGTCTACCAAGTATTGAGGTCTTTGCGTTCACATGATGCTTAACATCTGATGATGTAATATAAATTACGTAGATGATCTAGAACACATACTATAAATGACAAATAAAATTCAATATTATTGTTTAAGTGAAATGTAATGCAAAGGAAATCGGTATTAATCAACCTTTAACTAGCCGAGTTAAAATTACTTATTTTCCGTAAAGTTTACTTAATTCCATATTCCATGTAAATTTAACTTAAAGATCTCTAATTAAAGCTACTGATAAATTTGTTTAGGTTTTTACTTGGCAAATCTTTGTAAATTTACTAGCATTTTCTGAGTTTTTGAATTTACTCCATTTTTTTTAAGTGTACATAAAGAACCTCTCTAATTTTGTTCATTATTTTTGTTTAACATATAGCTCCAACTTCTGAAGTCCTCCCTGCTGCCGAGGAACAGCCAGAGGAGGAACAGTCAGAGCTGAATGTCCTGCTCAAGAGTAAGAACAAGTCAATCAGATTTAAAAAAATTATAACTTATAAAATAAAATGTATAGATATAATTTAATTTCATACTAACTGTTATTGTTTCTTTTATTAGGCCCCATTTGCGAGTTTTATGAAATTGGCCAGAAGCTGGGCGAAGGAGGATTTGGCTCGGTCTACGAAGGAACTCGACGCGTGGATGGACTTAAGGTTTCTTTTTATTCCTTTTTCTACATATCTGTTCAGGATTTATGTTTGCTATGATATGACTAATTTCTGTGCACACACTAATTGGTAAATCTTGGTTTTGTTGCTCAGGTGGCTGTGAAGTTTTCACTCAAGTTTCCAGAAATGCCATACGTCAAAGTGGTGAGTATGCTGTGCTATCTATCTATTTATAACCTTTTCTATTAATTTGTGGACTAAGTCCTTAATTGGGAAACCACCTCCATCTAACGGTCACATTGTCTTTCTTTTAGCCTGGTCACCGCAAACCCCTCCCCAATGAAATCGGCCTGACATTGATGGCCAACAAGGGTCACCAGGTTCCTGAGATCATTAAACTACTGGACTGGGAGGACGACTCAGACCACTACATCATGGTCATGGAACGGCCATCTCCTTGCATGGACTTGTTTAGTTTCGTGGAGCTCCATGGAGGGATCCTCTAAGAGCAGACTGCGCGGCATGTTATGCGGCAGGCCGTTCGTGCTGCTCAAATTTCATGCGAGCGTGGTGTCTTCCATCGTGACATCAAACTGGAGAACTTCCTGGTGAACCTGGACACCATGGAGGTCAAGTTGATTGACTTTGGGTGCGGTGCACTCATGAAGAACACTGCCTTCGATGTCTTCAGTGGTATGTATTATGAACATTATGATCGCTTTGTTCATTATGTATGGTCAACATGCTGTGGAAATGTATTAAATATCAGACATGATCTTTTTCCTCCAGGCACAGAGCTGTATGTCCTCCAGAGGTCGAGTTCTACGGCAAGTACTACGCCAAGCCGACGACAGTGTGGTCTCTAGGCATCCTGCTGTTTGCAATGGTGTGCGGAGCTTATCCCTCAGACAGCGACCTGTACATGGTCAACGCAAACATCTGGAGCAGTCCTGGCCTATCACAAGGTGAGATCTTCATCCAAGAGCAAAGAAGGACAACTGTCCAACTGGTTCTGTTTATTAACCGCTAGAGCGCCAAAAGTTACGGACTGCTCCTTTAAAATGGATGTCATAATGACAGCAAATAGTTCTCATTTATTATGAAGAATCATCCATTAATCAATACCGCCCTAAAAAGGCTAAGTGCAGTAACTACGCAAACAAAGCAACGGAGAAAAGGGCCTTTAAAGTTTTTATACCAGCCAGTCAAACATGTTATGGGTAGATTATGTGGTAAACATCTCCGAAACGGGTCATAATTTAACCCAGATATTTTTTTCACAAGACAGAACACATGTCATAAAGCCCGGCGTTCTTTGACCAATTGTATAGTTACTGCGCTTTGCCTTTGTAGGGCAGAAAAGTTGTATCACGGTGACATGTTCGTGACTTTACCTTGGCCAAATCTCCGATATAATCCCGAATTATTCTGGAAGTCTTTCTCAGCCTGAGCCAGGTCGTATTTTGCAGCTCTTCGACGACGAAAGTGGAGAGTGGGCCATCTCCTCCAGCTCATTTTCTCCTCTCTCCCTCCATCAATCTCACCAGTCCCAACAGTCTCATCAAGCCGATGAGAATGGTTTTCTGCCGTGTTGGTGGTGTATTTGAGAAGTACACAGGGTTCGCGTACGCACTCCGTGTTCGGTCGTGAATTTAGCTGTCCCATGATAAATACGTTGTCACTCTGATAACAGATAATCCAAAACTTCTACCTACAAAATTCACTCTGATAACAGATAATCCAAATCTTCTACTACCTACAAACTGAAAAAGTGACTTTCATTGTTCAATATACTCCAGTCTACTGTGACGTAAAATGAAGTTCTAAAAGTGACGTGTCACGTGCATTCCAACGGCTCTGAGCGCTCTAGCGCGAACTATCGCGACGTCATGTTTTCAGTTTGAATGCCGCGAAAAACAAACACAACATTCGCTGAGGAAGTCACTTAAATTAGTTAAAAATAAAAAGAATGAAATGTAGTTAAACTTTATGGAGGAATTCTTCATATTGTAATTAATGCCCCCACTTAGTTTACCAAATTATATGAACATTAAAAGTGTCTATGAAAAGAAAGAAATATTGAGCTTTTTTATGTATATTTATTTAGTTTTTATTTGTATTTTTTCTTCTTCTTCTCCTTTGTTTTTGTTATTCCTGTTTATTTGTTTAAACATGTTTCAATATGATATCTGTCATGTGAAGCATTCCTCTTATATACTGTATATACTGTATTTTGTACTTATTGTATTTTGATTTATTTCTCAATAAAATAAATAAATAAAACACAATACAAAGTGGGAAAGAGCTTTGCGATTGACTGTACAACTAGATTTGACAAAAAAGCAAATGGATCGCTGCAATTCACAGAAACAACTGGACTCCAGTCAGCGAAAGGTGGATTTGCAGTTATCATTTTGAGTCAATATGCTGAATTTAGCTGTAAAAGCATACCCATATATTATGTATTGTTATATATATTAACAACTCATCAATTAAATATTTATCATTGCATATTCTGCATTATTGGATGTTTTTAATTAAACACTGACCAAAAAAAAACAACAAAAAACTATAAAGTTTTAGGGCTGGACGATGGCTATTATGAAAATATTATAAACTGCGAGAAAACAAACTGATTAGTAACCAATATTTGTTTTAGTGAGCAAAAATATCATGCTAAAAACATTCTACACTAAGTGCGCTATCTTGTTGTATTGGGGTTGTACATTTTCACTGATGCTTGTGGATCTTTGGGGATGGCCATTCAAGGTATGTGCTTCTGTTAACAAATAGCTAGCTAAAGTCAATTAACTTAGTTAAATGTCACTGAATCAAATGAAATATACATGGATGAATGAATATAATAAAATGCCTTTGAATCATGTCAGGAAGCCTTTAAAAATTCATGTTGAGACTTAAATTGGGTAATTTAAAATTACATAATTCCATTATGTTGAAGTTACATAAACAAAACACAAACATGTTTGTTTAATGTAATCCAGTTATGTGGAACCTGTTGACAAATTAAAATTAATTAAAGCCAACATATTATTTTTTTGAGTGTATGCTGTGAAATCAATTGCCCCACTGAGGGGACAAATAAAGGTATTGAACAATACCATTCTCCTACTACTGCTTGAGTCACTTTATACTTAACTAAATTTTGGAAATGATGTGTTCTCTTCAATTTCCTAAATGCTTTCCTTTCATTTCTTATATTTACATGCTTCATTCCACCAAGGAACTATTTTCGATTTCCTAAATCCTTTACCCTTTGGAATACATTACACAGAGTAAGCTACCTTTTAATTTAGGGCCCAACATTGTTTTATTTTTCCATAAAGTGTGCGTGTTTTTTTAAAAAAAATTATATTATATTTTATTATATTTTTCTTGATTCTATGTTTTATGATTTTCAATGATTTGATGATGTATCATCAAATATGGTGTCTTATGAAATGAATTAAACTTTCTTTTAAAATCAAAACTTTCTTTTAAAATCAATCAGTAATTAATTAATTTCAGTGTGTATTCCAGTGGCCAAAATACAGTGATGTCTATATGCGCAGGAGTGTGTGTCTGTGTGTGTGTGTGTGTGTGTGTGTGTGAGAGCAGAGGCTGAGAGTGCAAAACCGAAAAGCCAAACAGTTAACTTCACTGTCACACACACTATAGTGTCACAAACTCAGTTCACACACACACTGCTGTCCTCATGCTTATACTACAACACTTATTCTGGGAATAACATATTTTCATATCATTTTGATGATTTTTATTATGAAAAATATTCAGTAACTTTACTGTAATTTACTGTATTATTGCCAAATTCAGTTGACACTATCTGAGTTTATTTTATTATTAAACACATTGGTACTGGAACCGTTTGCCTCTGTGGACTTTAAACTGTGATGTAATGTCAGGTAAGTGTCTCCTTCAGTGCAGTGACTTCAAGTCCAGAGATTGTGTGTCTAGAAACTGTTTTTTTCCTGACCCGCTAAAGTCCATCCATCTTCTTCCAGGAGCGATCAGTTCTCAGAGCAGAATGATGCCGAGACGCCAAGATCAAGACATGCATGTTTTGTAAAAGACTTTTGTTTTGTAAAAAATATGGAACATAGTCACACTTGTGGTGTTCCCGGTCAAAAATGACCGGCCTATAAAAAATAGCTTATAAATCACTCATTATACCATATTTTCACCCAATCTTGGATTCAATCTTTTTGTCAACTTGTTCTCTTTCAATTAGGACTGGTTTTATATTTCTGTTTGCATCTGATTAATCGTGGGCCTCATTTATCTGAGAGTAGGCATGGTCAAAAATTGTCACAATGGGCGACCATTGAAAGTGAATGGGAGAGACTAAAAATTACAGAACAATTTAGTTTTCAGGAGCATGTTCATTATTTTCATGTACACATATGAGCATGTGTGCTTGCAAACATCGAGCCCTTGGACCTGTGCATGTATCGATACATTTATACACACGCTACCCAGACACACACGCGTTAAAACACACAAACTTTGAGTATTACACACATTCTTTTCCACAGAGAGAAATTTGATTCTTCCTGCATCTAATATACATTTATCCATCTGACTTTACCACACACACACACACAAACTGGCCGTGACTGCAGTGATCCGGCTTCAAAATAATCTTTCTTTCATGTTCTTGTTTCATCACAGCTTCCAGAAAACATATTATGACATTTTATTTTGGAACTGTGAGGTTCTCACCATAGACAGTGGTTCTCACACAGAACTAGACAATATTTACAAATATACATCATGTGATAGCACAGGCATATATAAATGCCTCACAGCACCTTGCTTGTCATTCATTTGTGGCAGCACAATGGCAAAGTAGCTCTCTGCACATGATGTTATTCATCAGATTTTTGACTCAGAAAATAGTGGGGAGGATCATTTCTCTCTGTGGAAAAGAATGTGTGTAATACTCAAAAAAGCTTGTGTGTTTTAACGCGTGTATGTGTCTGGGTAGCGTGTGTATAAATGTATCGATACATGCACAGGTCCAAGGGCTCGATGTTTGCAAGTACACATGCTCAATTAAATGTCACTGAATCAAATGAAATATAAATGGATAATTAATATAATAAAATGCCTTTGAATCATGTCAGGAAGCCTTTAAAAATTCATGTTGAGACTACATAAATTGGGTAATTTAAAATTACATAATTCCATTATGTTGAAGTTACATAAACAAAACACAAACATGTTTGTTTAATATTATTCCAGTTATGTGGAACCTGTTGACAAATTAAAATTAATTAAAGCCAACATATTATTTTTTTTGAGTGTATGATGTGAAATCAATTGCCCCACTGAGGGGACAAATAAAGGTATTGAACAATACCATTCTCCTACTACTGCTTGAGTCACTTTATACTTAACTAAATTTTGGAAATTATGTGTTCTCTTCAATTTCCTAAATGCTTTCCTTTCATTTCTTATAGCTTCATTACATTCTTCATTCCACCAAGGAACTCACCAGAGTCTTCCTCGCCTCGGCTGACACTGAAATTATTAACATTTGCAAGAATGAGTGAACTTCCCCGCGCCCCATACCATGCGATCCAGATGTAAATGAACTGAACATTATTATTTCTGACTCTCATTTGAAACTTCCAAGTGACCCACATCAAGCTGAACTTATACATGCATTTAAGAGATCAGGACATTACTGTAAAAACTACAAGATCCTTTTTTATCTGAAACGTGTTTATAGTCTGACTGACTTACATTGTGTTACGCTTACATTGTAGACAATACTGTCCCCAATTTTTTTTATAAAACATTACAATGCATGAATTTCATAAAAAAAAAATATATATAAACGTATATAAAAGTTACTGAGGAAAGCTGTTTATTATTTCAGACACAGTTGAACCAGTCACATGTAAACTTTGTATTTAAACTGAGGAATAAACAAAGAGGTTAAAGATTCAGAGAACTTTCCTCACCAACAACCACAGTTTTATTGCATAGAATGGAAAACATTACAGCCGTTTGTTAACATTTCCAGTATATTTTCAATTAAAACATTACACTAACAAATAACAGTTTATCAGTATTAATGTCTGCAGTGATGTACTTTCAAAGAAAAACCTGACCACTCGTCTGCGGATGAATTTTATGTAATTAACTGAAGAAAGTTGTTGAGAGTAATTGTTCTGTATCTGACAATCTAAAGAAAGAAATCTAATACTTCGATTAAAAGTTACAGATACCTGCTGAAGCTGTTGTATCTTGTTTTAGTAATGGCTGGCGGTTGTTTTAATTCCTTTTTCTTTTTTCTTTTTTTTCTTTTTTGGAAGAACTTTGATAGCATCCATTTTACTCGTTCATTACTAACTTCTTGCACATCAACAAACACCTGGCTCCAAAATATTTAATTTCATTGGCTGGATCGTACAAGACCGCCGAGCTTCTCATCGATGGTTGGCCAGTTTACATGTCAGTCAGAAGCACTAGCCTGAGTGGGCGGTTCTTGTCGGTTGTGAATGACAATGCGTATGTTGACGGACGCTGTGATGCGAGAGTCGAGAAATATACATTTAATTAATTAAATTATCTCAGTGATGGTGTGTACAATGCAAGGAAATAAAAACATTCGGGGCTTTACTGAAAACAGCCCCCTTAGCCCACCCCTAGCGCCGCCCCTGTCTGCGATATTCTGTTGAAAATGGAGTTTAATCGCCCTCCTGTGGTGAACTGTGTGAATTACACTGCTGAACCGTATTCAGAGCGCCAGAGGAAAACTGCACTAAACTCTGCACTTACTTTGCATTTATTTCACATTGTTTGATAAATTATTAATTTAAAGCGACATAGTAAAAAAAAATCTAGAAAAGTTCGCTTTTGTTTAATGGAAATATATTCTTATATCTGTCATATCAATTTAAAGACTCTAAACGTCTAAACGCCCTCCTGTGGTGAATTGTGTGCATTACACTGCTGTTAATTATCTCATTTCTGTTAACCTTCAGGGATGGGCAGTATTTCAGATACATGTATTTGAAATACAAAATACTATTTTGTATTTTAAAGCCTTTGGAAAAAATCAAATGTAATTTGTATTTAAATACATTTAGGATGAGTATTTTTGTATTTTCAAAATACTCAAAATACTTTGAGCCAGAATCCTAGAAGATCAGAGGAAGGATTTGGACATCTTGAACCAGTATCCACTTATTAGACAGCTGTTTGTGAGGTTCAACACAATCATTCCCTCTTCAGCTCCTGTAGAGCGCTTGTTTTCCTTTGCGGGTCTAAATTTTATTTGAAGGGGTGTGCATAAGACTGACATGACACTGTCATAAACATGACATAACACCTGTCATGAACATGAAGGAGTCTTTATGAATGTTTATGACTTTTGTCATTAAGTGTCATTCGGTAAATTATGACAATTTTAATGCAAAGTTGACATTGTTTAAAATGTCTTTGTTATGACAACTTGACATTAACCAAGAAATCATAACCTGTCAACCTGCCATGTTTATACCTAGTCCAACGTGTTCCACTTTACTTGAGGTAAGGGGAAATATTAATGACACTGTTGTTAAAACATTTGACAGTGTAATAACCCTTAATGACATCTTTATAACTAGTACAATGTGTTCCACTTTACTTGAGGACAAGTAAAATATTCATGTCACAGTTATAATGGTGTCATGACGGCCAAAGTCAAAACCAACCACATATGGGTGATTCTATAATTTAGGGTACACTGCATGTCCACTGATGTTAAATATACTTATACAATCAAATTTCTTCAAACAAATTGCATTTTATGTGTAAACTTGCTTCCTGAAATAACATCACACAGACAATATGTGCAATATATTCTTCATTTTACTTAAAATGTGTCAATATGGCCCTAAATATACAGTTTTGTCCATGTCCGATTTCAATGTGAGAAAGATGAGGGTCCAAAAATATCCATTAAAATCAATAAATAAATCAATTCTTTTTGCATTCTTTTACAAAAGTCTTAATATTAAAGGAAAATAATAGTTTCAAATATAAGTTATTTATTTAAATACTTAAAATATATTAATTTATTCGTGTCCACAAAATGTTGGTCAACTATGTTACAAACAAAACCTCCCCCAGCAACTCAAAAATGGTTTGTCCCAAGACCATGTGACCAGCACCATGTGATGTCATTTTCTCTGTGGAGGCCATTTCAAACACACCATGGTGATTCTCCTATCAGTTTTTTCAATATTTGATGTAGAAAAGCATATTGTCAACGGCCGTATTATTAACCGTCAACTATGTTATGTACATTGTCATGGCTAAACAGTTTTATTTATTATAACGAAATTTTTTGTTGAATTCTTACATTAACCTGCTTAAAAAAATAACATGTGGTTAGCTAGGCTAGGTCCACCATTTCTGTTATGGGGAAAAAATATGGAAATTGTCAACTAAGTTATGGTCAACTATGTTATGGTCAACTATCTTTCAACTAAGTTACATCAGTGCTCTATGGCAGGGTAGAGCACTGAGCCCTAAGAGGGTAAGAGACAGTAAGAAATTTCTGAACAAATAGGCTGTTCCCAGAGTGCACCTCACATGGTGTGACATCACATAGTGCTGGTCACATGGTCTTGGGACAAACCATTTTTGAGTTGCTGGGGGAGGTTTTGTTTGTAACATAGTTGACCAACATTTTGTGGACACGAATGAATTAATATATTTTAAGTATTTAAATAAATAACTTATATTTGAAACTCAAAATTACATAGAGAAATACAGAAACTGAGAGACTTGCTTGAAAAGCAAAAAAAGAAAATCTGATAAATTTCGCAAGAAACTAAAAAGATAAAATAGCACTTCAAAAGAGCATGTGTCAGAATCCATGTATTCTCTGTGGAATTATGTGCATTTCTGTACAGTTTATTAATTCTACATTTAAAATAAAAGAGGTTATTACCTAAAGCAACTTTGCTAATTCAATTCTGTCTCATAAATAAAATGTTGTCCATGGTTAACAATATGTCCAGTCAACTAGGTTACTTGTGTCAACCGTGTGATTTTCATTGTCACCTAGATTACACTTAGATTCTTAAAGTTAAAATAGCCAATATTGATGTTTCTGACATTTTTTAGCATTCTACTTATTTGCATAGGTTGTAGTTTACTATAACATCTTTTTTAATTATCAAAAATAACTTTAATGGAGATTTATGATGAAAAACATCCTTGTCCATAAGGACCGTTATAAATGCATTGCATGTTAATCTTTAAAAAAAGGTTAATTATGAAAATCATTTTAAATAACAATTGTATGTGTGGCAGAAATAGACTCAAGAGCCTTCTAAATTGCATTAAATTCCAAGTGCAAGACTGAATTGAATGGTTTGTATGACACCCTGTTTGTCCGTAACATAGTTGACAAACTCTGAAGTAAAAACATGTTTTTAATTAAAAAAAAATTAAAAACAGTTAATATTTAAGCTCTGCAGATGACAGATATGTAACACTGAATTAATATACTATATTGAGACACTTAATATTCCACTGAGAAAGGACAGTGCTCTTGTGCTTTTTTTGCTGACATGAAATGTACCCTAAATTAGAGAATGACTCATATGACAGTAATGTAATGTTAACGCAAAGCTAAATAACTTCTTTAAGTTTGATAATTAGACCTGTTATGACATTTGTGACAGGTTATGATTTCTTGGTTAATGTCAAGTTCATAATCAAGACATTTTGGCTTATTACAAACTCTTTACTTTTGAGGTTGTTAATGTGTTGTTTTTGATTTGGGACTCGGGGTCAAAGGAGATGGATGACAGATTAAAACTGCTTACTTTATGCGGTGAATTTCATCTTCATAAATGTAAAGTAACTGAATCTATAAGCCCAACTTTAAACTTTTTTGTGTTGATTTAAAATTGTTTTATGACTCTCTTTGTTTATGATTTCATTGTAAATATCACCTCCTGTATTTATGTGCATGTTTTGTGATTTGTTATTGTTTATTGGACTGTCCCTTATTTACTGCCTTGCTTACTTTGTCTTTGAGTATACTGTTTTTTGTGCTTTTTCTTGTTTTTATTGTGTATTTCTTGTTTTCTTGTTTTTATAATATATATATATGTGACACGGCGTGACACGGTGCGTGACGTTAGCGCGCACCCAGCGCCAGTTTCAGTCATGTGATTATGAAAAAAAAAAAAAAAAAGTCATGTGATTATGATGACGCGCAAAATTCCAAGAAGTGGCGTCTGTTGTTCTGTCTCTATGGCAGCGGAGAATGCGATTGACGTCACGTGCAGCAAGTTTGCAGTAAATTCCTCGTCATGACGTCACAAGCAGAACTTCTATAAAAGCAGCTGTTGAAAGTCTACCATTCACTTCAATGTGGAGCGCGCGATTTCGGACGACACGCGAGGCAGGGACCGTTGGCGACCGGTGAGGCGCGTCTGGTGATGCGACAAAGTTGAGATCTGTTTAACTTTCTGCAAGTGAAGAGGGACTTTCGGAGCGGCAACCAGGATTGAAGTCAGTAGAGTGCAGTGCTGAGTTTGACCGAGGCAATTTAAACGAGAAGCTCATTTTAGCAGTCAGAAACTGTCCTATAATTTATGATATATCTCTGTGTACGTTACATACACTCGCTTTCAACCGTATTTGCCCGTTTGCTGTAGTTAAATAGCGGGGCGCTCACTGTTTCTCGTTCGGCTTTAATATTATGCTTTTATGTACTGATTCCATTTATATTTAGACTTTTCCTTCCAAAATGTTTGTTGTGGCAAGAAATCGCAGCTATTTGTTGTCTAACATAGAGTAACAGCCGTGAATGTCACTCACAATATAGTAGGCTATGAATATGTATAGTATAAATGTAATTCGGACGTTCTACATCCATCATGTTTTATACGTCATGTGATCTACCAGCAGCTTTAGTTCAGTTGCGTCGCTTCACTGCCATCCGTTAATCCTCTCCTGTGGCCTCATGGATGTAAAGTGTCCATGGAATGTGCGTGAAGCTGGAAGAAGTAGGTCATCCGGGGACTGTTTTTCGATGTTCGTAACAGACTACTCTGTTGGTGTACTGTTTTTCGCATACTATATAGCAGGCCTAGGGAAGATTGAAGAAAGATTTTGAAGATTTAAAGGAAGAAAACCCACACAGTGTCTTATAATGTGTCAGATTGCCGCACTATGAACACAACCACTCTCCACAGTGCCTAATGAAGCACCCGTCTTGAGAAACTGCTTCATATCTGCAGTGAAGACCAATAGGAGATCACCAGATAACCGGGAAGAGTTTTGCTCAGAGGGTGATAGAGGGTCTCTGTGTTGTGCTTTCTCGCGGGATAGCTGTTTTGGACGGTGCTGGGTGGTGGTGGGTGTCGTCACTCCACACCATATCTATGGGAATGACCCACGGCGTCAGGTGGTGTGGCGCCCTCACTCCCTCAGCGCCTTCGACCAGGTGAAGCACTCTTACTACAGCGAGTAGCTGCTTTATATCTCTCATGGTGAATGAAGATCAATAGTGAAGGCTTCGCTAGGTGGGTGTCGGATGGGGTCCACTTCAGCTTCTCGTGGTTGCCCGACGCGAGTCCGGGAGGGAGGCAGGACAAGCCCTTCCCTGGCTGGGGTGAGTTGGAGTGGGACAGAGATCTCAGGGGACCTAATGGCTGGAGCTGAAATTAGTTAGGTTTACGGTTTTAGTGTGGCTGGATATTGAAGATCCACCCAAAACGTTCAGAGAGTGGGAGCTCCATGCATTGTGGTCCTGTAGGTTCTGTAACGAGAGTGGAAAGGTGCTGCGGAGCAGTTGACCTGTGTGGATCAACCTTGGTGTCAACCAAAAGTCTGCACAGTTCTTCTTCTGCCGTACATCTAAAACCTTGTTTTCACTTCTTCCTCCGGTTATAATTTATTGATAAATCATTAATGACAATAATTAATAAACAGAGATTAGTCACGGCGGCGTGTGCGGCTGATGGGGGCTCGGCTTGTCCCCGTACAAAACCTGCAATCTATAAAACAGATAATGGGAAGGTGATAGTGGAGGATGAATTGTTAAACTTCATCGTGGTTAATGTATATCAGTCCGATGCTTTGCTGGGTAACGTTAAGGTCCCAAAAGATGGATTGTTGTGTCGGGATATGAACTGTAAGAATGTACAACATTGTAAGATTTATGTTCCCTGTATGTAGCTATTGTGGAGTCCCTTGGTATCTCGCGTTGGCCATTATATAAACCCAGGTCAAAAGTGTGCAACGCTAAGCCAGGATGGAAGGATCATGTAGAAGAGCTTCATGAAGAGGCCCGTAATGCTTTTAAAGATGGGCTGGGGCAGGTAAAAGCAGGCAGGGCCCCTCGTTTGAAAATAAGAAATGCTCTCTAATGCTAGATTTAAAAGTGCACTCCGCTATATTAAAAGAAATGAAAACCAAATGAGGTCAGATTCACTGGCACGGAAGCTGCAAAAAAATAATGTTAATGAAAGAAAGACAGAAATACTATGAATAATTGCAAAACATCTCTTCCATCTAATATAGATGTGAGTGCATGATGGATGAAATCTCTCAGTTATGACGGAGACATTATTGTGAACTGCTAAACTAAGTAATCTGGTAACAAGAATTGGTAACATCAGTAGCTGATGACTTTAATACTGTAAATGAAACTGCTGTAGACTACCAGTTGAACATTTATGTGACAAATTAAGATTTTTTTATATAATATTGACTGTTTATAACTAAAGATTCTATGTAAACAATATCTTATATAGGCAAATAAACTAATAATGGGTTAAAAAAGAAGCTGAATTTAATAAAAAATGATATTTAAAACTTATAAAGGAAATCCATTGCTTGTTTTTTATGCACACATTTACTTATTAAAGTAACTTTTCATTTGACTGCTTGTTGTTTTCTGACTACTGGTAAATTGGTTAAATTTTTTTTTTTTTTTTTTAAAGAGACAACATTGAAAGTCAAAAATGAATTAATTTAGTCTAAATACTCTGCTCTTTCTACTAATGAAAGTTTGAACTAATTTAAATTTATTCAGACTTGAAACTGAACTGATGATAGTGCTGCCATCTAGTGGAGATCAGTGAGCATGACGTTTCATATCTATCTATCTATACACACAAATAGATATTATTATTAGTCTCTTGGAATCAGTAAGATTGTCTGACTGTACATTAGTCTTTTTGTTCCATGCTTTAATCCTGAACAAAATTCCTACTAATATCCTTTAGGATTGTTTTCAAATGATTCTAGATATTCCTTTATTAAATATTTCCTTTAGGATAACAAATAAAATGTTTTATGTGGTAAAATTTTAATGAATGTGTAAAATAAAATGTTTTGCGTACAGTAATCGATCAGTGTTTTACACCATTTTAACCAGGTTTTGACTTTATGCACTTCACTTATTCCAAATGATTTTTTCTAAGAACAAATATTCCATGAAGACTTAATACAAGGTCATGAAATCTGCACTGCATGTCATCCCAACTACCCTTTAATAATTGTGATAGATCACCAGATTGTGAGCATGACATGCTGATGCCGAATGTGGAAGGAAAATGAAAAGAGGCCGTCATCAAAGTTTCCATAATACTTTTTTATTCAATCACATATGTATTGTGACGTCGTGCGGAGAAACAGAGCTGAGGCTGGGTCCAAACGCAGTGTAGCTTTATTAAAGAAACTTAAAACAAGACACTAGAAGCAAGAAACTTGAGAGCACCAACGCAACACACATAAATTCAACAACCAACAAAGACAGGGCAGAAACACAGGGCTTAAATAATCAATGACAAACGAGCTAGACAAGATAACAAGGGGGCGTGAGAAATGAGAAACACCTGGGATAAATAATGGACGGGCAATAACTAATAACGAAAACACACAAAATCACTACGTGACATAGCCTCCCCCCTATGGGCGGCTCCCGACGCCCATACAAAAAACAAACAGTTCAGGAGGGCGGTGAAGCGGAGACAGTCTTGGGGGAGGGACGGAGGGCCAGGCCCGTGCAGGGGAACAGGACCAGGAGGTAGCCAAGGCGGGCCTGGGCCGCAGAGCATGGGCCTACCAGACTGGGCCGGAGACCAAGGCGGAGCAGGACGTGGCAGAGGCCAGGGCGGAGCAGGACGTGGCAGAGGCCAGGGCGGAGCAGGACGTGGCAGAGGCCAGGGCGGAGCAGGACGTGGCAGAGGCCAGGGCGGAGCAGGACGTGGCAGAGGCCAGGGCGGAGCAGACACAGGCAAGGTCCATGACAGCCTCGCCTCCATGGCCCCCACAGAGTACCTACTGCCCCCCCCCAAAAAATACTTGGGGAAATTCACGGGAGGAGCCTCTGGGTGGTAAACGGGTTCAGGAAAGGTCTCCCGGAGCTTGAAGGGCGCAGTCAAGGTGATGCGCAGAGGCGGGGCCGGCAGGGCGAGGCGCAGAGGCGGGGCCGGCAGGGCGAGGCGCAGAGGCGGGGCCGGCAGGGCGAGGCGCAGAGGCGGGGCCGGCAGGGCGAGGCGCAGAGGCAGGGCCGGCAGGGCGAGGCGCAGAGGCGGGGCCGGCAGGGCGAGGCGCAGAGGCGGGGCCGGCAGAGCGAGGAGTCTGGGCACGCTCACCGGGGCCTGGCGAACCAAACGAGTCCTCCTTCTCCTCCTCCTGCGGCGGCGCGTCACAGGGCTAGACACACTCGCTGGGCTGGACAACTCACTCACTTGAAGAGGAGATGCAGCGCTCACTTGAAGAGGAGATGCAGCGCTCACTTGAAGAGGAGATGCAGCGCTCACTTGAAGAGGAGATGCAGCGCTCACTTGAAGAGGAGATGCAGCGCTCACTTGAAGAGGAGATGCAGCGCTCACTTGAAGAGGAGATGCAGCGCTCACTTGAAGAGGAGATGCAGCGCTCACTTGAAGAGGAGATTCAGCGCTCACTTGAAGAGGAGATTCAGCGCTCACTTGAAGAGGAGGTTCAGCGCTCACTTGAAGAGGAGATTCACTCACTTGACTCGATTTGGACCTGGACACACTTGACTCACTTGATTTGGACCAGGACACACTTGACTCACTTGATTTGGACCAGGACACACTTGACTCACTTGATTTGGACCTGGACACACTTGACTCACTTGATTTGGACCTGGACACACTTGACTCACTTGACTCGGCCGTTGACTCACTTGACTCGGCCGTTGACTCACTTGACTCGGCCGTTGACTCACTTGACTCGGCCGTTGACTCACTTGACTCGGCCGTTGACTCACTTGACTCGGCCGTTGACTCACTTGACTCGGCCGTTGACTCACTTGACTCGGCCGTTGACTCACTTGACTCGGCCGTTGACTCACTTGACTCGGCCGTTGACTCACTTGACTCGGCCGTTGACTCACTTGACTCGGCCGTTGACTCACTTGACTCGGCCGTTGACTCACTTGACTCGGCCGTTGACTCACTTGACTCGGCCGTTGACTCACTTGACTCGGCCGTTGACTCACTTGACTCGGCTGGCACGCGCTCAGTGGAAAACTCTTGAGGCAGGAATGCAACGGAGCTCACGTGAATCGCGAGTTCGGCTGGGCTGACGTGAAGCGCGGGCTCGGCTGGGCTGACGTGAATCGCGGGCTCGTCAATGCGCACGTGAAGCGCGGGCTCATCGTGACTGACGTGAACCAGCGGTGAAGACGACGAGGGCTTCGCGGGTAAAGTACACTCGGCAGGTGTCGAGTAGAATAAGCGCGCAGTAGTGAAGAGGTCCTGCAAGTAACGAGCCCGAGCGACATACCCGTCAAGAGTCCAGTTGGCAAGGTCCCGCGGCATCCATCGAGCGATCTCATAATCCAGCCCATTCAGAAACAGGCCCATGAGCTGGATATCATCTAGCGCTCCCAGACTGCTAATGGACAGGAACTCCTTCGCGTACCTTTGGACAGACTGGCCCTCTTGCAAGACCGACGACAGGTATTCTGTCATAGCCCGGTTGCTGACGACTGCTGGACCCATATTGAGGTTGGTTGTTCTGTGACGTCGTGCGGAGAAACAGAGCTGAGGCTGGGTCCAAACGCAGTGTAGCTTTATTAAAGAAACTTAAAACAAGACACTAGAAGCAAGAAACTTGAGAGCACCAACGCAACACACATAAATTCAACAACCAACAAAGACAGGGCAGAAACACAGGGCTTAAATAATCAATGACAAACGAGCTAGACAAGATAACAAGGGGGCGTGAGAAATGAGAAACACCTGGGATAAATAATGGACGGGCAATAACTAATAACGAAAACACACAAAATCACTACGTGACATGTATAAAAGCCAACCATTTGCATGGTTTCCAACCATTGAAAATGGTTAAATTCGAGAATTTGGACATGGGGTCGCACTGAGATCCCCATAACTATGGATTTGTGGCATATAGGGCCTTAAAATGAAGATTCCATAAGAAACGTTTATTATGAATGAGAATCATGAGATATTATCTTTAATACTTTTTTAGTTGCAGGGATGCAAACTTTGGAAAAGACATATTTATGGCACTCAGACAGGAATGTTCTCTGCCATTGAGCTGATTGAGCATTTTCAGATATTCCTCTTTAAAATAAATAAGTATCAGTTGTACGAAAATAGACCAGGCAAGGCAAGTTTATTTACATTTTATACACAATGGCAATTCAAAGTGCTTTACATAGAAGAAATTAAAATAATCAAAAGAAATCAGAATAATTAAAACAGTTTAGAATAAAAAATATGAAATAATGAAAAATAATGATAAAAATAAAATACAGTAAATTAAAACAATTTAGAATAAAATGAAGTACAGTAACAGTCGGACGAACAGTGGCACAGTGCTCATTCAGTAAATGCACAGCTAAACAGATGTGTTTTGAGTCTGGATTTGAATGTGACTACTGTAGGAGCACACCTGATCTCTTCTGGAAGCTAATAATATAATAATAGCTAAAAGCAGACTCTCCATGCTTTGAGTGAACCCTTGGTATTTCTAGCTGATGTGATCCTAATGATCTGAGTGATCTGTTGGGTTTATATTCAGTGAGCATATCTGCAATATATTGAGGTCCTAACCCATTAAATAATTTATATACCAGTAATACTTTAAAATCAACGAATTTTACGACGATTTTACAACTCCATAAGAAAAAAAAACAACAACAATACAAATAACAGAAATATACAAATAAGTAAAAACAAAAAATAAAATAAAAGTCGGGAAAAAACTATAAACGTAAGTAAAAACAATAAGAAAAATCAAAAAGTAGCAAAAATAAAGTACGGTAATTAAATAAGCAAAACAATAATGATAAAAAAGTACTAAAAAGTCAAAGAATGAAAATTAAATCAAATTAAGTTGGTGTATTAATGTTAATATAACAGTTAAAGTAGGCATTAGGGAGGGAAACGACAGTTATTTGTAAAATGAACATTGTAATAAATCAACAGAGGGTTCAAAACAGTGACAACTGCCTGTTCCGGGACAGCAGAAGATGTCAGTCCTGAGCGTTTGTCCCGGGACAGTGCAGAAGACCAATGAGAGCATCACTAACAAGTTAATCTTGCGATTCAACGAGGAACATGTTTTTGCTCCACATATATGAGATCTTTTTGCTCATGCAAGGCGACCTGCAGTTAAACGCGTGAAGAAACTCAGTGAATGTATAAGTTACAGCAACCCCAGCTCCCTCAAATCTGCGCCTGCGCTTGAGCCAACGGTTTAATTCAATTCTTGTCAACAAACCAAATATATATTGCATTCACACAAGGAAAAACAAAATAGTTGCAATGCAACAAAAACAACACAAAGCAGACACGGGCTTGGCTGCATGTCCTTCATTTTCTGTTTTCTGAGTTCATGTGTGCGTTGAAACAGCGCTCGCGTGTTGTCTGAACAGAAAGTAAATAAGCTGATCAATATGTTTTCGCATTTGCACGTACAGCTGTTGGTGCAGTTTCGACGCAGCGTCCCTTCATAACTCAAGACTCAAGAGCAAGCTTTTGCAATCAGACCATCTCGGACACACTTTATCTGACACTCAAGGAAATCTCCCCGACACAAATGACACGTCGCACCCAAAAATTTCCAACCGGCCCATCAGGCACAAATCTAAAAAATCCTCACCTGCAGCCGCCATGCTGGAGAAGGAGTGTGTGTCATATCCCCGGATGGTAGGCCTGTAAGCTTTCCTTTTGCCACAATTTTTCCCCAGTATTCTATGGAATAATCAGTATGTGCTGCGTGGGAAAAAAAATCTATCTTTATTAAGGATTGGGTTGACAAAGGTGTTATTTTTGTTTTGGATTTGTTTAAGAAGGATAGCAGCTTTTATTCCTACAATGAATTTATCAATCTTTTGGGAGCGAATTCCTCACCTGCAGTTTATAACGGGGTTATTAATTCTATTTCTCCTAAACTTTTGCATACGGTCATACTGTAGCTATCAGAGCATCCATTTGTGAAATGCCCCAGTTATCTATTGGGGGTTTGGAGATTTCCAATGGCAAATGTAACAATTTTTGGATTAGAAGATTTCTTATTAGGAAGATCAGCTGTCATCCCAAAGCCTTTTTCAAATGGAAATTAAATTATCCTTCTCTTTCTACCATTAAAACATGGACTGGGATTAATAGGTTTCTGTTACCTAACAAAGGCAAGGCAAGGCACTTTTATTTATAAAGCACGTTTAAAACAGCCACTGCTGACCAAAGTGCTGTACAGTCAGTTCCAAAAATATAAAAAATACATAAATACTCCAACCAACATAAACATAACATAAGCACATCATAAAGCGCATCATAAAATTACATTTGACCAAACGCCAAAGTGGAAAGAGCTTCACTTTAAAATTCGACAAAAATCCCCGTAACTCTCTTCTTTCTAAATTTAAGTTGGACGTCTCTTCACACTGCACATTCTGTAACTCTAACCTTGAAACAATACCACATTTGTTTTTTGAATGTGATTATGTAAAGGAGTTTTGAGCCTGGCTTATTACAAACTCTTTACTTTTGAGGTTGTTAATGTGTTGTTTTTGATTTGGGACTCAGGGTCAAAGGAGATGGATGACAGATTAAAACTGCTTACTTAATGCGGTGAATTTCATCTTCATAAATGTAAAGTAACTGAATCTATAAGCCCAACTTTAAACTTTTTTGTGTTGATTTAAAATTGTTTTATGACTCTCTTTGTTTATGATTTCATTGTAAATATCACCTCCTGTATTTATGTGCATGTTTTGTGATTTGTTATTGTTTATTGGACTGTCCCTTATTTACTGCCTTGCTTACTTTGTCTTTGAGAATACTGTTTTTTGTGCTTTTTCTTGTTTTTATTGTGTATTTCTTGTTTTCTTGTTTTTATAATTATATATATATATATATATATATATATATATATCCCCGGATGGGTGCGTGACACGGTGCGTGACGTCAGCGCGCACCCAGTGCCAGTTTCAGTCATGTGATTATGGGGGGGAGTCCAAGATGGCGTCCTGCTAACTTAACTTTCGCCGAGCTCTGCTGACAAACTTGAACAACGGCATAAATATCACTTTTTAAAGTAACTTTTTTTTTTTTGCAAAATCACCCACATCTTTCTTTCTGCTGTCTCTGATATGTGAAATATGAAGTCGACCGCTGACAAAAGGAAAGACATGTCGCGTGTTTCGCGGCAATCTGACAAGATGGACTTTCACAACTATGTAGCTGTGGAAGAAACTCTGCCTGGGGCCAGAACACCACTTCCAGATAGCCCAGCTAAACCTCCATCTAAGAAAGGCAATTGGCAGATGATGAAATCTCGTCTGCTGTTTCGACGCTCTCTAACTTGATTAACACTCACTCTGACGCGATAGAGAAAATGGTGAGTGAAAATGCCCTTAAAATTGAAGGTTTAAAGAAAACAGTGGACTTCGTCTGTGCTGAACTAAACGATGTCAAAGGCCAAGTCATTCACGTAGAGAAACGGTTGAACACTGAAGAGAAAAAGATGGGATTCTGTGAACAGCGTCTCACTGACTTGGAACGATACTCCCGTCGATGGAATCTACGTTTACACGGTGTTACTGAGAAGGAAAGAGATGACGTGAGGGCAGAATCCATCCGTATCTGTGAAGCCACTTTCCCTGAGGGAGGAAAACTAGCAGACAAAATCGATACAGTTCACCACATTGGAAGGAGGCTCCAGAATAGCTCACGACCGCGGTCAATCATTATTCAATTTTCTTCGCAAGTTGCGAGAGACGGAGTGTGGAAGTGTTAACTTTGCCATCATAACATAAAGGGTAGAAAACCGGCTAAACACATGATGGATGAATAAACTCACGTAGCCATCAGATTTCGTTTGACTGTCGTGCACACTCACACACGAGCATGCAGTCATTTATTAAATTGCAACACCTGAAGAACATAATGAACAAACCACACCCCTTAGACTCACACTCCCTTAGTCAATATACATAATAAGAGCACATTCAAGGTCACCAATATTCAACACCCCCACTTGCTCTTAGGCTGAATACCATACAGTTATCATGCACATTTACATCACACCAAAAAATAAACACACAAATCTATCAAGCATGGCTTATGGTTACAGGTTTGGTCAGAATATCTGCAACCATGGCTGCTGTGGGACAATATTCAATAGTTATCTTTCCATCTTCAAGTGCAGATCGAACAAAATGATAGTTAAAGGTGCAATGTGTAAGAATTCTGTGGATCTATTGACAGAAATGCAATATAAAATCCATAACTATGTGTTTAGTAGTGTATAAAGACCTTACTTAATGAACCGTAAAGTTTGTATTACCTTAGAATGAGTCTTTTAAATCTACATAGGGGTGGGAATCCCCTTCTATGAAGGCAGCCATGTTGTGACGTCATATTTCTACTGTAGCCGACAGCGGACAAACATCCTTACAGAGCGCGTTTCGTATATAACCGGAATCAGAAGCAGCAGAAAAAGACGCTGCAGAATTTCCGGAATAACGATGGACCACACTTACTGTTCAGGTAAAGATCCGATATCGCCGGGTAAATCTACTTCAAAGAAGAGAAAGCATGATGAAGCTAGAAAAATACGGCAGAATCGTAGACAAAAATCGCGGGTCAACATCGGTGTGGCCTTTCCTAGATGGAAGGATCTTATGAGGGAAAAGGGCTTTCATAGCGACGCCGAGGTTGCCTGTTTTCTGCTAGACAGGTAAGATATTCAAACTTTAACGATCAAAATTAAAACTGTTGTTTGATAATGTGAGCATAGTCATTGACACCGTGTTTCAGACAGTATAGTAAAATATGTAACGTTAGTTAGTTTGTTTCATGTAACTTTGTGCTTCTCCCTAAAGTTAGCTGTATTAGCTATGTGTTTGCTATGTGAGAAGAAATTTGCTGGTTACGTTCGTGAGACAATTAAGTTAGCTGATCAGTATAATTATTCTACATATTAAGGACCTTGATCCTTACCTGATTATGGATTTGTAAACATTATCTAGGATGTGTTTTTATAATGTACTGTTGTATAGAAACAATCATAATGTTACACACAATTGGCTTACGTTTGCTATGTTGTCTGTCGGTGATCATACTTGCACCAGACGTCATATTTTTGGGGATGTTCAGTTTATAAGGCCCGATGAGCAAACCATAAAAAGATGCTACACATTGTGAATTACAATACAGTAATGTATTACAGTCGTATACGACAGTGTCAAGTAGCACTTCATTTATTGATGCTGCTGTTGTTTCTCCAGGTACGAGACAGGTCCTACAACATCAACTCCCTTGAAGACAAAACCTTTTCAAGTCCCAGCTACAGCATTGTCCAGTATAGGTGCTTCCAGTGGAACAGACAGGTGAAATATGCATTATGTCCTATCGATTTTTTTCCTATTATCTTTAATTATAAAAGAGATCATTATGATTATTGTGTAATTTGAATTTATATTTGGTCTATATCTAGTGTTGAATGTGCATATGTGGGATATACACAACTTTCTTTGTTAATTCTTTACAGAGATGAGCATCTTGATGTCATTGTTGAAGCCACTGAAATTCAGGGCCTTGAACAAAGGTAACATGTACACATCATAACATTTTAATATTTTAGTCATGTATTGCTTTTCTCCAAATGTTCTTAACATATATATATTTTTTTCCAGCTTACATGACATGAGCATTTTGGAGGAGAATTTGGAGCCAAGTGTTTTCAATGACCCAATGAATAGTGTGTGAGTATTACTTTATACTTAAATTGATAATTTTTCATGTAAATTATTTAATTATTTTTTTTAACTGAAAATTGTCATTATGTACAGAATTGATTGGGCAGATGAAGCTTCCCCGTACTCCTTTGAAAGAGATGATGGGCAGAATGGTTTCAGCTCGGATGAAGAGTATCTTCCACCAATTTCGATACGGTGTGTTATTTGTCATTCTCTATTTGCAATTGTTTTGTGTTGTCTGTTTACTACAGATTTTTGTGCCTCAACAGAATGGGTGGAGCACTGAAGAAACCACACTCTATCGATGGACTTCCTGTTATTGGAATCGATGAGACTGTTCATGATATGCCTGCACATGAAGACCCTCTTGATGTGCCTTTTACTTGTGATAATGACCCTGTTTTCCCAGAACCTCCGAATGTCCTTTGTGAAGATGACATTATAGGTGTCAGAGCCTCCATAGTCTATGAGAACTGCTTAAGACAACTGGCTACATTTCTGGTTCTGCCTGTGGATAAATGCACTGGACTTCTGAGGACTGGTGTGCCGTGCAACTCTGTTGCACCCTTTGAGATCAACATCACCACCAGGGGCACATCAGTTTCTATCGAATGGGTAAATCCAAAAAATCTCAGAATACAACAAATTTCAAATAGTATAAAATGAAAGTTTAATCAACAAGCGAAGCCAGTACCGTACATTACCAAACAAAATGTTTCTTCTGTGTGATTCTTAGAACTGTCCTAATGGACACAGATTGTGGAGGTGGAATTCCCAGCCTGTGATGAAATTTGGAATGCAAGCTGGAGATTTTCTCTTATCCACCAACATTTTGTTGTCTGGCAACAATTTTGCAAAAGTTGCCCTCTTGTTCAAATTCATGAACATGGGGATGGTGAACAGGAACACCTTCTTCTCCATTCAGGACACTTACTGCGTCAATTCAATAAAGGACTTCTGGGAAGAGAGAAGGAAAGAGACTCTTTGTCGGCTTAAAGGAAAAGATGTTGTTGTCCTTGGTGTGTAGTTGATACTGTATAATGTAACATAGCTATTGAATACACTAAGCAATGACATTATGGAAGCAATTAATTAATTTTTTCATTGTACTATATTTATGTTTCAGCGGATGGCAGAAATGACTCTCCTGGACACTGTGCACAATACTGCAGCTACACCGCCATGGAGAATGATACCAAGGAGATCATACATGTTGCCACCATAGACAAGCGGCAAACATCATGGAACTCAGTCGTCATGGAGAAGGAGGGTTTCATCCAGACTGTGGACAAGCTTACATCAGAGATAAAACTTGTGGAGATCTGCACGGATGCCCATGCCCAGATTGGTGCCCTTATGAGTAAGTATTCTAGTGATATATTTTATGAATGCATAAGTATATTATTAATTTTAATAATACAATAAAATAACATTATTTACCACTTCATAGATCCAGAGAAAGGCAAATACAAGGCCCTAGGGATTCATCACAGTCTGGACATGTGGCATGGTGCAAAGAACATAGCGAAAAAAATAGCAGCAGTAAGTGTACTAACTATACATAAAGACTATATTTGAATTCCTGTATTAAACGGTTATATTTTTTTCTTTTCAAGGCAGCAAAGATAAAAGGACAGTCCATCCTCTTGAACTGGCTGAAGGACATAGTCAACCATTTTTGGTGGTGTTGCAAGACTGCCGACACACGTGAGAAATTTCTTGTAAGCACACTTTATTTTAATTATCTTTGAGTATTCTCATTAATTGCTATATTAAAGACATCTTACAATTGCGTTTTTATGTTTTGAAGGCATTATGGGTAGGCATCCTTCACCATGTCTGCAACATTCACACATGGACTATGGGAAGCTGTCAACACGGTCACCTTGAATCAGAGCAAATACGGGAAAAGGCGTGGATCCAGAGAGACTCACAGTCCCACAAAGCTTTAGTGGATATAGTCCTAAATAAGAGGTGGCAGAAAGATGTCCACAAATATCTGAAATTCAGGTAGTGTGGCTATATTTTTTTTTTTTGAACAATGTATTTTATTAATGTTTGTGTTTTACTGTTCATTTACACAGAACTATACATTTGTTTGTTCTATTAGATCGACTGCAGACCTAGAGTCATTCAATAACCACATCCTGATGTATGCTAGCAAGCGCTATGCATTCAGCCCTCCAGTTTATGAGGCAAGAATTCTGCTTGCTGCTTTGGACTACAATTACCACCTGAACCGACCAACACTGAAAACATTGGATGGGAAAGAAATGTATGTTTTACAATAATATTAAAGTCATATTGAAAGTACAATATTTGAAAAAATAATTTAAGCAATG
This sequence comes from Pimephales promelas, assembly GCF_988280905.1. Taxonomy (NCBI): domain Eukaryota; kingdom Metazoa; phylum Chordata; class Actinopteri; order Cypriniformes; family Leuciscidae; genus Pimephales; species Pimephales promelas. The sequence continues at coordinate 42,109,317 of NC_142770.1, read as the reverse complement.
GATTGTCTTTACACTCTTGGTTGGCTATTGATCTACTAACAATTTGATGGTTTATGGTTATAATTTGTGTATTTTCAGTTTCAAAAAACTGTATAAGAAGAACGCTAGAAGATACAGTGTATATGCCATGAAAACAGAAAAAACATACAGATACATTTCCGAGCTGCAAGGAAGGATTGTAAATAACAGAATCACAAGCGGAGTGGGGATGCCTAGAAGGAGGAGCCTTCGACCAGATGACCCAAGACAGCTTGGTTTGGTGCCCCCTGTACCTGCACCAGCCACATCTGAATTGTTGCAGAGACAAGTCAGAAGAGGTCTAGGTAAGTAATAAAATATTTGACTACTATGTTGTACCCTATTACGTGTCAATGAATGATATTTGGTTTAAAATATAGTCTGTAATTGTGTGATTGCACTGTATTCAACAGGACCATTACTCCAACCAGCATCCGATATGGAAGGATCCCCATAGGAGATCACCTTGCATGTGTCCTTGTCAGCAGGATCACAAAGGAAATAATTTCAATTCAACGTCAAAATCATTGATTTCAACTAGTTTCATTTTATCGAGTTAAAAACAGTGTTAACAGCGCATATTATTCTCAGTGGTAGCTCAAATTAAAGTGTTCAATTTTGATCAATAATGAGAATTAAGGCTACAGATGTATAATGTTTTGAAAATATGTAAAAATAAAATTGATTTTGATAATTTGAAGGCAAATTTTGAAATTGTCATACTTTTAAAAAAAACATGTTCAAATGTATATAATGGAAAATAAAACACCATGCTTTTCTATTTCTTAACTTTTATTTTTTCAATAACATAGAACTACAGATGAACAACTATAACAATATATATAACTGTAAAACATAAATTAAAATGACATAAAAATGGGAACAATAGTAATAAATATATATAGAAAAATAATAAATCAAACGGTAAATATGTACATTGGTTTGATGCCTTGATGATGCTGAGGCAGATTTGGGAGTACTTGTGGAAACTGTATGAACATGCCAGAGGGCCTGGAAGGAAATTCATAGTCCAGGAATAAAACCAGTGTAGTGTCCTTGAGGATCAGGGAACTTGTCCCTGATCCTCCGTACACAACAGCTGGGAATGACAAGTCGGTTTCCCTGGCCTAAAGCTCCATGTTGCCAATAGATAAAGTGTCTATAGGCTCCATAACGGTACTCTCGGTTGTCATCCCCAGGCTCCCTGATGTTGCCTAATGCCGTAATGTCCTCCCGGTACTGTCTGTGAATGCGAATAAAGCCTTCTTCAAGGCAGTACTGGGAGAAGTGAGGCATTAGGCTCACACAGTTAGCTTGATCCTGGCCACAGCATTTCCTCTCCTGGTCCGTAGGCATTTCCCGACAGTTACCACAAGTACACCAAGGTACTTCTGGGACTCCAGCAGAAGGTGGAGCACCGTGTCTGCGCTGATGCATTATCAAGGCATCAAAGACCAGGCCTGGCTGTCTCTCAAGCAGAAGGGTGGAGAGCTCTCGGTGTTCTTCTAGGGTCATCTCCTGTAGAAGTCTCTGAAGAAAAGGGACACAGGGAAAAATAATCAATATGCAATATTCTCAATTTATATACTCTGGTTACTGTCTCAATAATGTTGTTTTTAATATAGTATCCACTCAAAATTAACTATTATATTTTAGAATTTGTTTATTGTATTATATTTTCTGGTTACCTACTTTATATAGTGATTTCTTTTTCTTAGTATCTTGACATGCAAGCTTAGCAAATTTGACCCAGAATATCCTATAGGTTATCAATACACAATTTCTGATTCTGATAAATGATGTACATATTTTAAATATTACATATGTTGAGAATATGGTACCATATGGGGTTTAAAGTCTGGCCAGTATTAGCTAAACTTGTGTAATATTGCTTCATATAATCATTGTTGCTCAGTAAATGACAGGTTAAACTATGAAATCATTAAACTATTAACTAACGTTACAGTAACAGGGGTACATGTGCACAGAGCTACTATGTAAATAACGTTATCATTGTGTGCTTGGATTTTATAAAGTGCAGACAGGTCAGAATATAATAACGTTACAATAACTTTATAAATACAAACCTCAGTAACAGCTCTCCGGTTCCTTTGGAGGGCTAACACTCTTTCTTCATCCTCTGAGCCATCGATCCGGCGGGTAGGTCCTCCTCTGCCTCTCCCTTCCCTGACTGCACCTACAACACCTCTGCCTCTCCGTCCTCTTCCTCTTCCTCTCCCTCTCCCTCTTCCAGTTACCTCTGGTGCGTATTCAGGTTGTTCCTGACTCTGAAAACGTGTATAAACAATGCTGTCCGAGTGATGCCTCGGAAATCATAACGTTAACTATTTCCCCTTACGTAGCTGATTTGATGCTCTTACCCTTAGCTCTTACCTTGTTCTAACTAAATAGCATAGAAACTATGGTAAAGTCTGTGAATTAAAACACCAACACAATGATGATCAAATAACAATCGCAAAAACATGTTGATTTACTGTAAAATAAAGAAAATAGAATTTAATAAATATAACCCTAACCTCATTGCTTGTCTTGCTACTCTCTGCAGACTCAGACGACGACATAGTTTATTCTCTTTGACTTTATCCTACGTTGGCCACCGTAGCTTCAAAATAGAGTTTGCAATTGGAGGGAGAGGCCGCGAGTGACTTGCCGTTTGCAATTCGCAAGTCTCACCACTAGATGCCGCTAAAAATCACACATTGCTCCTTTAATGTCAACATGTTTACACCTTTGACGGCATTTAGGGTTCTTTGACAAAGCAATTGCCCCTTGATTGTCCTCATAAATTGTCACTGGTGTGTAAATACATTCATTGTCCATTTTGTTTAATAACTGGACAAGATACAGACTTTCCTGTGCAGTAGCTGCCAAAGCCATATATTCTGCCTCACATGTAGAAAGAGCAACTGTGGATTGTTTCTTAGATCTCCAAGAAATAACAGGACCAGTGGCAGACAAACTAAAACAGTAACCAGTTGTGCTTCTTCTATCATTCTGGTATGCTGCCCAATCAGCATCACTAAATGCAAAGAGATTAAGATTTACATCATTTCTCCTATAACACAATTCCTTGTTCACAGTTCCCTTTAAATATCGCAATACATGCTTAGCAGCTACCCAGTGTTGGTTCTTTGGTTCAGAAAAGTGTTGTGACAGCTTACTGACAATGAAGCCTAGATCTGGTCTAGTACAAGTCATTAGATAGATCAAGCTACCAACCACTTCTCGATACCGTTTTGGATCAACACGTTCACCTTCATTATCAAATTGCATTCTGTTTTCGCATGGAGTTGACCTTGGTTTACAATTAATCATATCAAACCTCTCCAAAATCTTAATAATGAACCTTTTCTGGTTCATTTTTATCTCACCATCTCCTTGTGCAAAATCAATACCCAGGAAATGTGTAAGTTTACCAAGATCTTTCATTTTAAATCTTTCCTCCAACATTCTTTTCACATTTCTGAGCATCTGACTATCACTTGCTGCAATAAGGAGATCATCAACCCAGACTATCAGTATGATTCTCTCACCTCCAATTTGTTTATTGTAGACACAATGATCAGCAGGATTTTGAATAAAATCATTTTGAATCAGAAAATCATCTAGCATTTTATTCCAATTCCGCCCTTACTGTTTCAAACCATAGAGTGATTTGTTAAGTCTACAGACAAGCTTCTCACTTGTTTCTGACATGACCTCAAATCCTTCTGGCTGTTCCATATATAATTCAGTATCAATGGGGGCGTGCAAATATTCAGTCTTTACATCCATTTGATGCAGTTCTAAACCATATTGAGCTGCAATTTGCATTAAACTACGTATTGATGTCATGTCAGCAGTTGGAGAGAAAGTTTCATTGTAATCAATACCTGCAACTTGACTATACCCCTTCGCCACATACCGAGCTTTGTATGTTGTCCCAACTGGGTTTTCCTTCAATGTGTAGACCCATCTACCCCCCACTACATTTTTACCTTCAGGTAGTGTTGTAAGTGTAAACGTATTATTCTCCTTAAGAGAGTTCATCTCCTCCTGCATGGCCTTACTCCACAATTCTGACTCTGGTGAACTTATAGCCTCTCTTAGAGTGTGGGGTACATCACATGCTACTCTATAACAATAATCAATACTGGCTAGTGCATGATCATCATCACTGTTTATTCCACACTCATAATCTCTCAAATACTGTGGAGGCCTCTTCTCCCTCTGTGGATAACGCCTGCTCTCAACACTTTCCTTTTCACCTGTGTTGGGGCTTGGGTCACACGTTTCAGTTCTTATGTCCTGGGGTTCTATTTTCTCGGGTTTTGGTAGGTGAGTTTTGGCGCTCTCCCTACGCACATCATCTTCACACATTAACTGATCTGTCTGAGTGTGGCATTCTGTCCCACTCTTTGTGATAAACTCCACCAACCTACTTTTGTTCACTTTCCCTGAATCTGGATAGAAAACTAGATATGCAGGGCTATTCTTGTCATAACCAATGAAAATCCCTTTTTCACATCGAGAGTCTAACTTTTTCTTGTTCTGTTTGTATGCATAACACTCTGACCCAAATATTCTCATTCTTGAAAGATCAGGCTTCTTTCCAGTCAGCATATAGTATGGGGTCTGTTCTACACGTCTGTTATAACATCTGTTGCGAATAACAGCTGCAGTCTGGATTGCATACGTCCATAACATTTTTGGCAAGCTACTCTGGATTAACATACACCTCGCCATGTCAAGCAAAGTTCTCCAGCTCCTCTCAGCGGTTCCATTCTGATGGGGTGAATAGGGAGCTGAGGTCTCGTGTCTAATTGCATTTTTACTGAGCAGGGTCTGAAATTCCCTGGATGTAAATTCGGTGCCATTATCAGATCTCATACATTTAATTTTACCATAAGGTGAAACATCAGCAATGAACTTCTCTGTTCCTTTGACTGTATCACTCTTTGCTCTCAAAAAATATGTAAAGATTGCACCTGAATAGTCATCAGTAAATGCCAAGATATATCTGAACCCATCTTTTGCTACCGGCTCCATAGGTCCAGCTAAATCTGTGTGCACAAGTCCAAGGGGAACTTTTGCTTTTTCATCTGCCTCCCTGTTCCTGCTCTGAACAAATTTCCCTTGTATGCACACTTCACATTTTAAATTAGACATTTCCGTTTTACCTTTAATTTTCATCCCCTTTGTAACATTTTCCAGCTTCAACACATCCTCATAATTACAGTGACCAAGAATTTCTTGCCATGTGTGAATATCGTAACATACATGACATTGATCAACATCATCTGTGACCGTGCTTAAATAGAACAGTCTATCATACACCTGAATGTCAAATGTCACACCGTTGTTATGAACAAGTCTGTTCTGACCTTCTTTAAAAATGACCGTCGCTGCCTGGGACGTCGCTGCCTTGACTGAAAAGATGTCCTGTGGAAAAGATGGGACGTACAGCGCCCCCATCAGCATCGTGTCCACCACTTGACCATTGTTGTCTCTCAGGCGAACTTGGGCCGTACCTTTCCTCAGGGCGATACCGCTGGTCCTCTCTCCATCAGCCAGCTCTAAGATGTGCTTATGTGGCTCAAAACTTTTATCAAAGTCCTTGAACTGTGTAATGTCCCGGATGATATGCGACGTTGCTCCTGTATCAACCATGAGACCTTTTTCCTTCACCCCGCTGGCCATGACGGCATCCGCTTGGCCAAAAGTGTGGTCCTCCTCATCCATCACCTGTTTCACGTTGTCCCGCTTTCTCCACTTGCAATTCACATTCCTGTGCGTGAAACTTTTACAAAAATTACACCACTGTCGCTGTTCTCGGTTCTCACTCGTAGTAGAAATGCGCTCCACAGCTTTATGTCCCTTTTGTCCGCAGTTAAAACAGGTCAATTTCGTATTCCACCCATCTCTTGCTTTCACCTTCATCACAATGTCATCCTCTGAGCAAGCAGCACTAAACTTTTCTGTGCTCTCATAACTCCTCAGCTTTGTTTTGAACTCTGTGAAAGTTATCGTTTCATCACTTTGGGTTATGTGAATGGAAAAGGGCTTAAAAGAGTCCGGTAAGCCCTTCAGAACCATTGCAATCAACAAGCCATCACTTAAAGGACAACTCCGGCGCAAAATGAACCTTTGGTCTAATTACACATTGCTACCTAGTCAACCGTTATCTGAGATTTGTTTTCATGATTGCCGAATGTAAATAGTTGTATCTCTAAAAACAGTTTAGCCTATAACGCTAGTATAATGCTAGTATATAGGGCATAGAGTAATGACAAATAAAAATCGCTTGTTATTACCACTAACAAGGCTCAAAATAGCCCCACACCAACACGACAGCATAACAAGGGTCCCTACATTCAAACCAAAGCATTGAGAACTTTGTCAGTGTCCAAACAGTTTAATAAGAAGATATTTTATACACAGTCAACATCGCGAATACAGGAAGAAGCCATCTTTGAAAAATAGTCTCTATCAGTCGATCTACGAGCGCCGATCCAAGTTACTAGTGATTGACTAGACTAGACATGATTGTTATAGAGAATGCACCAATAAAAGGGTTTCCCTACACAAACAATTTCTGACCCTATTTAGTGTGCTTTTCAATAATTTATCTAATAAAACCTTTGCCATCTTCCTTTATGTGCCAGTTTTCTAAAAACTTCTAAAAACCTTATTACATTTTGTTGTACTTATTTGGAAATGAGACATTTGTACCATTCACTCTGAGACATTTTAAATGATACTAAACATAATACTCAATGATAATCATTCACATTATAACCATATGTTTCTTGAGAGAGAATGAAATGCAGATTAGGTGAGACTGTATGAGGGGGAGGTCAAATGTTCATTTCCAGCAAGGTCCTTTGTCTTACTGAGCAGTGGTCATTCTTTAACCAGTTTTTTCCAGTCTTCCACGACTACCGGTAAAGATAATAGGAACGAGAATATTTCCCAGAACAACAATCAGGTCCATATTCTGATTACTTGCAAGCAATAGTCTGTCAGGATAGCAAACATCATGTAGTTAACGGGGAAGAGGGTTCCTTTCTCCACATCAAATACTGTATAAGGACCTTTAAAGAGCATATTGCAGGTAAAAAAAAAATCGAAATTTATAGATAACCTTGTATGAAAATGCCATATGAAAAGTTAATGCAGGATTTAAAATGTTTTAAAACAACATAAGGGCACTAATTTAGAAGATAAAGTGAGCGTTTCTTGGACTGCTAGTAAAAACGGCTTTTTTTCAACATCGCGTCATTTGACGTCATATCAGGGAGCCGCAGCCTCGGCTCAGTGGAGAGGAGGCTGGTGTTCAGTGAGAGCGCTCGTCAGTCAGTGTGCTATCGTTAGTTTTTGCATTTTAATTTATCATCGTCATGGTAAATTATTGTGTTTGTGGAGATTGCAAAAACTCCAGCCTGTCAGGACTTCAAGATCGAGTCCACAAGTTTCCATTACAATAAAAGGGACGGTGCTATATAGCCTATCTTTCGTTCCTGGTGCGGTTTGAGCAGGTGAAGAGACGGGATTTCTCTTCTGCATCGGCTCGGAAAACGCGGTCGTGTGTAGCGTTCACTTCAGATCAAATGATTAGCATCCCGGCGATATGATGGAGTTCAACATGGTATGCCGAAACAAGAATATTGATCGTCGTATACTACCAATGGCATCAAATAGTGTTATATAGGTAACTTAGTCATGTCATGCCCTAAATAAAACTTGTAATTGAAAAACAAAATTGGTTGTTTAAATACTCAAATCTTTAATGTTCTGTTTATGTTATAACCTAGGTGAAAAATATGTATTAAACATTTACCCGAGTATACTTTTAGTATAGAAATATACTCAAGTAAAGTTTTTATACATTTAATAGTATATAAATCTACCCTAAACATACTAATGTCTGCTGGCCTGTTATAGAATCTGTACAATATTGTGAGCACAGTGTATATCGTTAGCGAACGTGTATATCTATATGCACGTCTCTCACCTAAAAGGCACCTGTCCTGTTCTCCACTGGTTCTCCTCACATCACAGCTCAATTTTTCTCTGACCGTTCTGTCTGACATTATCCTGGCCTGTCCCTGATCTCTTTAGCATAGCAGGCTCATAACTTTCTGGCTTGATCCGTCATACGAGTATTTCCTCAGCGTCCGAAATGTCATGCGATCCATTGTTTTCCTGTTGTGTGAATCGACGGCTCTCCCGCTCATTGCGTCACGCCCGCCACGCCCATTTTCAGACGCGGAAGTAAAATTTTCTCACAAAAACGACTGCAGAAGCTTCTGTAGCGTGTTTATACGTATATTTTAAAGAAAATCTAGTTCCTACATTGTTTTCTATGCATTGACTCGTTGGGTCCTCTAACCTGCAATATGCCCTTTAAAGGATATTTCTAGGCATTTAAAAATAAATATTTAGAGACATGGATCAAGGGCAAATTTTATCAAAGGGACAACTAAGAATTCCCTGGTGATACAATGGGCCTTATGCCCAGCTGCACTACTTCCTGAACTTCAGCCAGCCCCTTGTTTCCTGTCTGCCATTATTGGGCAAACTTGATTAATTCAGGTGTCTGATTATTGTTGCCATGACTACTGAGGTCAGGCACACCTGAATTAATCAGTTTGTCCAATAATGGCAGACAGGAAACAAGGAGCTGGCTGAAGTTCAGGAAGTAGTGCAGCTGGGCATAAAGCCCATTGGCACTATTTGTTCTGTCATGTTTCCTTGTCTGTGTTCCCGTCTTTTTCCATGTTTAGCAGTTCCCGTTATGTCTATTAGTCTTCCTAGGTGTCTCTGATTAGCCACTCCCCTCATTATCTCGTTTAGCTTGTTTGCCTTTGTATTTAAGCCATGCGTCTAGTTCAGTCTTTGTGTTTTCTGGATGTTGTTCTGTTGCATGTTGTCGGTTTTGTTCTGGAGTCTTAGCCTTTGTCATAGTTCAAGTTTATTCTTAGTCTTAGTCATTGTTCTAGTTTATTTAATAAAAACTGCTGCATTTGGATCCTGCTTCCTGCACTGCATTATAACAGATACAGTGGTTAGCTTTGCTGACATCTAAGCAGATGTTGCAGGTCCCACCTATTAAGGTACACTTTAGTTTAATTTATGATGCTAAGTAACTTGAACATGGAACATAACTTGAACAGTGGCATGTTGCTTGGGTACCTGGGCCTTGAGTAGTGTGCCCAAGAAGGAGCACTAGCACTCAGTTACTCACACCCCGTGATGCAGGACAACTTCTAAATTTTTAATCAAATACCTTTTCACAGTTTTATATGAAGTTAGCTGTAGTTTAAACCTTGCAGAAAAATTATGCTGGTTGCTGGATGGTCTAAGTTAGAGTGGGCTGAAAGAGAAAATGCTGCGTTCCAGCATGTAACATACGACCAAGTAGCGATTGGTTAAAGCAGAAAACAAATATCCCAATGGATAGGTTCGTGGGGCCTCATTTATAAAACTCTGTGCGTAGGATCCTTAATAAAAGTGTATGTGTGGCCGAAAGGCAAAAATGGCATTAGCAAATTTTTTAAACCGTTCGTACACCAGAACCTGCGCAAAATTCACTTTATAAATCCCAGTCACTGGAAGATTGTGCGCACATGCTGCTCCCCGAAATAGCCATAAATGAGCTTACAACCCATAGTTTTACTATGCATATCCTACAAACCAGTTTCAAAACATGCCAGCCAAGATGTATTTTCTGTAGGGAAGACATCATATCAGATAACACAATCTAACTACCTCTCCAATCCTACCTTTCTCTGCTTGTCCGTATTATCCCACGGTATGGGTGCACATCCCGATTGTTGTGGGGGCAATCTTTTGTTCTCACTGTACAACATAAGAGAAATGATAAATAATAATCCAAATGCAAATGTAGCCTTGGAAAATACTTAATACTTGAAAACGTGCTTATCTACAGTATGAACACTATGCATTCAATCCATATGGAAATTAATTAAAACAATAATATCAGGAATACCCGCACAACAATTAAATTAATACTTTGTGTTGATAATGTAAAAGATGACAGAATATCAGATGTCAGATTTCAGACCTCTCTTCCTCTGATTTCGCCTTTTCCCTATATAAACAAATAGACTTGGTTCAGTACAGCACAGATATTTGAAGCTTAAGCATATTCTTTCTAAGATAAAGAACATAAATAAAGCTGAAGAGCTTAAGACCTTGTCCAGTAGGAGGTTGATCAGCCACAGCAACAGTCCCAGCCCCTTGGTCCACAGAAATTGTGGCTACTGAATCTAAAATGAGTGAAGAGATAGCATTGACTATCATCATAATATACATACAATTAGGTCATAACAGAGACCTGAAAAAAAAGATATTAAAGCGATACTGCAGAGTACATCATCCCACCATAGCCTTGTTGTTTGAACTTCCCAAGTGCTGTTGGCAGGAAGAAGAACAAGAGTATTTGGTATAGCATAGACTACA